>NW_006262274.1:16230488-16441799 GCF_000493195.1 Citrus x clementina | reverse complement strand
AAGTGTACATTTATAAGAGCAACTGGATTCCAAAGCCGGAAACTTTAAAACCAGGCTCCCCTCATACTCTACTTCCCTGTGTTGTAGTAGCTGAGTTGATCAGAAACCAACAATGGAAAGAAGAGGTTATTGCTCAGCATTTCATGAAGGATGAGGCTACAACAATTCTAAGCATTCCACTGCCAAAGTCCCCTCAGCCGGACCAACTTATATGGCATTACGACAAGCATAGTAATTATTCAGTCAAAAGCGGGTACCAAATTGCTTTGAAGCTGAAATTCACTGAGACAGCAAGGAGCTCAGACAATTCCAAAACTCATTGGGATGTCATTTGGGCTAAAGAAATTCCTGAAAAGATTAAGGTGTTCATGTGGAGAGCCGCTCAAAATTTGTTGCTTACTACCCATAACCTTTGGCAGAGGAAGATCATTAAAGAGCCTGTGTGCTGAAGATGTCAGAAGGAAAATGAAGACATATTTCATGCATTGATGAGGTGTAAACATGCTGATAAGGTTTGGAAGTTAACTAATTATTATCAGCATATCAAATGTCTGGCTCGGTAGGATATGTTAAGTGTTCTCCAGGAGCTAGCAACAAACAGAAGAAAGGAAGATGTAGAGCTAATAATTGTGTTGTGCTGGTCTATTTGGTATTCTAGGAATATCCTCATTTTCAAAGGAAAGCGTGAAGATCCTCATTTATTAGTGGCAAGAGCTATAGGGATTCTGGATTCATATAGGAGAATTAAAACTCCAGCTGATCAGACAATTCCCAAATATCAGAGCTGTAACCAGCAAGCATAGACATCTCCCCCAAATGGGTGGTTTAAAGTGAACGTTGATGCTGCCATCAAACTTTCAGACCAAACAGCAGGCCTAGGTGTGATTATCAGAGACTCTGGGGGCAAAGCAGTAGCAGTTACAGTTCAGAAAGTCAGTTTCAGAGGAGATGTGGCATACATGGAAGCAGCTGCAGTTAATCTAGGCATTCAAGTAGCTCAAAATGCAAAGTTCCTGCCAATAATTGTTGAATCAAACTCCAAAAGAAGTAGTTGATCTTGCGCGCAATAGGAAGGGTTGTTTGTCAAAAATTTTCTAGCAAATATCTGCAATTCAAGCCAGCTTAAAAAGTCTAAACCAGTCCCAAATTCAACATGTATCTCGAGCTTGTAATACAATTGCTCATGCTTTAGCTCATTTAGCTCTGAACTATGATAATCTGATTGTATGGGTGGAAACATTTCCAGCAGAAATTCTGTTATTGTTTTCTGGTTCCTTTTAATTGAAAGTTTTACTTTCGCATAAAAAAAAAACTATTTATTAAAATTATAAAATATTTTTTATTATTTATTGTTTTATGTGTATGGTTGAAATTTATATTGTACTTTAGACTAACTCTAAGCTAGCCACAGACTTATAATAATAAGACTTTGCTAGCTTACAGAATCTGTAAGTTACAGACTGCAACATCAGCCGTTGGATGTGGTTGAATGTGGAGTGAGAAATTAAACAATAAAAAGTCGGATGGTGGGGAAGGTGGGAGATGTTAGTTACAGACTCTGCACCAAAGACAGGTCCATAATAATATATTATTAAATTGGGGCACATGGTTCATGCGTTTCTCCTGGCTGGCGGCTGATTCGTAGTAAGCTTTGTAGGCCACCAGCTGGCGTTCGCTGCACCACGGCATTTTTTAAAATCTTTTTAATTTTTGAATTTTATTATAATCATAAGTTTTGAATCCATAAGCATATGAGTTCAATGGTCGGTCAATATTTGTGATTTGTTTTTAGATAAATTTTTTTTTACGGTGTTTTTGGATAATATTTGATGTAATTTCGTTTTTTACATCTTGATAACTGCTCGTTCATTGGGTGGTTGCGAACTGACGGGTGCAATTAATTGGCGATGTATGATTTTATTAAATATCACATTTATTATCAATTGGCAGATAAAAAGTCAGGACAGCCCTCGTAGATTTTTACCAAATTTTCCTTAATTATAGTAGTACAGCTGTACAGAGATAGATTTCTCTCCTGGATTGTATAGATAATTTTAAGGAAATGTGATAAATTGGTAAAATAATAGATAAATAAATAGTGATCCAGTGTTGTGTTATATTAGTTTATTATGTGGACTCAAGCCTTCCGGCTTTTCTCATGTGACAATATATTTCTTAAATATGGAATTATTCATACACGTGCCACGTAGAAATGCTAACATATATATTTACATGCCACACAAAAAACAAAAAGGCCGGTGAAGATTCTAGGCCGAATTGACTCTTGAGGCCTGCGTAGGCTGCATTTAAACCTCTTAAAAATATTAAAAAATTTACATAATTTATTTCATTGCTCTACTTAATTTCAAAAATAACCCTAGTCATTGAACTCATTTCTAGCCAATTTAAAAACACCCTAATCTAACAGTAGTGTTTACTCCTTCTCAAGACCTCATGAACAGTCAAACCGCGTTAATAAGATTTTTTTGCTCGCTTAATCATCCCTTCCGACACTCATATTCTACAAGTTCTTTTCGTTAGTTGATTATTTCTTTGAAATTATAAAAAAAAAATTCAAACAACAATAACAACAACATTTGTATTGCAATAATGATAAAGATACAAATTATTGTACAAATTTTTTTAGAAAAAAAAAATGATGAGTACAGGAAGGTTGCCGTCGGTGAAATAAAGAGAAGTCATCAACGGAACTATGTAACGCAAAGTCGTGAAGGAAGAAAAATACAAATAAAAAATTGAAAAAACTTTTTACTTAATCTTCTACTATTTAAGCTTTTTAAGCCATTATCTTTGAATCATTTAACTTGTTAATGTGGCTGGTGCAACATAACTATCAACTCAAGTTGTACAAAAGAGTTTGTATAATAATTTGTAGTTGTATAATTATTGTTTGTCAATTATTTATATTATTCTCATTTTGTTTTAGAAATAGCAATATTAGATAAAGTGATTTTTCAATTAAATACTACTCAGTGAATAGATTTAGAAGGTTTAGATATCTTGTAACGTCATAGAATTTGAGACACTTTAATAATCAAATTTCCTGTGAAATCCCATAAGAAATTGTAAAACTCAAGATTATTGATAGTTTGAGCTTTACTTTTTCAAGAAGAAGTTATAGATTTATAGGTCTTCCTTTCTGCAAAATTTTTACTCCATATTTTGTAGGTGCCAAGAGTTCGCAATAGAAAGAAACTTTATATTGAGAATTATGTTTGTCTTTTATGTAATTAAGGAAAAAATAGTAAATACTGGAAGTGGGTTTTAAAAGACTTGTTAAGGGGTGTCCGTAGCTCAACTCCGGATTATTCAGTGGTGGGCAAGGCCTTCGAAAAGGATCTTTGGCTATTTTCAGGCTTTGGGTTTCAGGCTTTCAGCTAAATTAATTTTAAAAAAAAAAGGGAATTGCTATTAACATTTAACGCCCCTGTGAATAATCTAATAAAACCCCTTTGCTGTTTAGGTTAACAAAAAAAAATGATATTTAGTAAAGCCCTTTCATATAAATTAATAGCAAATGTAAAGTACTCTCATCATTCTATTTAGTAGAAAGGTTTTTAAGACCAACAAAAGTATTAAATCAAAACTAGGATTTTGATTAATAATAAGCTTATTATTGTCATCTTCAGGAATCAAGAAACGAAGTGTACTAATGTCACATTCAAGAGATGAAGAGACAATGAAATGAGCCTATAAATGTTTTCCTCAAAAGATAACGAAAATAAGCCAATTAATGTCATCTTCAAGAACAACAACGTCTCGCTCTCTCTCTGTCTTTGAATTTACATCAAATGATTTTTGGGAAGCAAGAATGTTGCCAAAGTCAAATTATATTGAACCAAATAAAATATCTTTTTCACATATGCTGTTCTCATTTTTAACGTCGCACACCGCCACAAAAGAAACTGATATAAAAGAGGGGGAGCAATCAGTACCTTCAAGACATTAAGCTGTGGTATGATTAGAATATAAATTTGCAAACTCCCCAAAACAACCTGGAGGCTGATAAAGTAATTTAATGTGACACAAGAGACTAATATTGCGTATTGACATTTTGGTCTAATTCAATTTTATTTAGTCGAATACGGTGCAACAAATGCACCTTTTGTCAAACAACCAAGTGCAATTAGTTAGATTAATACAATCTTCTGGCACGCTACTTGGATTCCATGGCTGTTTTTTTGGGTTGCTTTGCCTTGCTTTTGAGTACTAAAACATCTATCTACGATGAGATGTAAGCTATTATTATGATTTTGGAAATTGTTGTGGATACAAAGTGGACTCATCTATAATTAGAATATGATTCGACGTATGTTGTTATTTGTTAATATTATACCACTTGTCATCCACCTTGGGAACTATATGTTCGTTAGCAAAATTGTAGAAGTTATTAAAGTTCTATTAATTTTGAATGTTCTCATAATTTCAAATATTGAAATTCGGTTGCATATTTTACTAATAGTTAGTAAGAGTTTACATGAGGATTCCTGTAGTGTATCTAAATATCAAGTTTCTTAATTGGTGTTACAACCTCTTTACCTTGTAATTTTTATTTTTCTAATAATAAAACTGCTGTAATTTTATTTTTTTAAGTACAATGAATTCGATTTTTTTTTTTTCAAGACAAATGTGAGTATGCTTGGAAAACTGTATATTGGAGTGTGATTAATAATGTGATAGCATTTTAATCAGCACCCGTGATGTGTGTATGTGGACCTATCGACTTTTGTCTTGAGGGCTTCGCTGGCTTCAAAAATTTCGATCCAAAACCAGCACAAGATTGAGGCCTAGTAAGTACTGGGCCGAGACATGGGCTACACGGACTAATCCATCTGGGCCATGTTTTTCAAATGGCATTTTCCAAAGAAATCCAATTCAAATTCTCTGAACCACCGTTGTCTGCCACCACATTACATAAAAGCCCATCAAAATAGTCGACAACATATTGAGTTCTCGTGCAACTCTTTGATTTCTCCAACCAATGCATGTCTCAATTGAGGTTGAAACACGATGGAATTTTATACTGCTTACAAGCCACTCGCTAATTCAATGCATAAATTCACGAGCTGTAAATTCAACGATTTCTCATTAAAGTTGCGTCGTCGTCGTCGTCGTCGTCTTCGATTCACCATAAATTCGATTTTGCTATTGAAAAGGAGTAAAGGACTAAGGATTTATTTGTTAAACATATGAAAGTTTAAAATTTTATTAATTTAAGATTCTTTTAAAAAAAATTACTTGTTTACTTTTTATAATTAATGTCTGATATACGTACATTTACATTTGAATAAATAAAATAAATTTTTGTGATTTTTATTTGAATGAAAAAATGATAATGAACAGTAAATATTATATTCTAAAAATACCTCCTTTTACATATACTTATTTACTAAATTATAAAATATAATCTCTTTTTTAATTTGATTTATGAGGACGTAAATATCAAATAAAAATGTCTAAGATGTATTTTATTTATAAAAACAACCATAATACTATTTACATTTAGTTATTAGAAAACATATGTCAATTAAATATTTATATTTAGACCCATTCAAGCTTTAAAAAAAACTGAGATCTATTCAAAATTATATATATATAAACGCTATCTAAATGTATGACTTGAGTTTGTGTCTCCGTTGACTTACAACAAATGGTATCATTAAGATTCCACAAGGATCGGCTCCCCGTTGCATGAGGAATTAGATTCTTCGAGGTTGAAGATGATCATGAAAATAGCAGTGAAAGATTTTAATGAAGATTACGTATGATCTACAGCCATATCCCCATTAATATTTTTTTAAATTATCCAAATCTTATCTAATCTTCGCATTAAGCATTGCACATGCACGCCATTGTTGCCAATGTACTTTAAAATTTTGTGCTAATATCCTACGTTGTATGGCGTGGAATTTCGCTCAGCAGGCAGCATTCTCCATTAATTGTTAATTACGTACTAGCGGCGACAAAGATTAAGTATTTAACACCAATCGATTTTGTTTCTTAAAAGAAAGAAATCAAATGATGCGGTGATGAATCAGAATATCACATGGTGTGAGATTAATACGTGCATTTTGAAGGTGTAATCTTCAGCGCAAGATTCTGTAATAAATGAATTCAGTTAATAGAATACTAGCATTGGATCGTGAGAATAAATATGGGATCAAGATAAGGCTAATTAGTGTTATGGAACAGATCGAGAATAAAAAATCTGACTCTCAGTAATTTTACAATGGGTGGGTTTATTTGTACTCTAAAATCTATTTGATTATTTTCAACATCATTTACTTTATACACTCAATTAATAATTTTAAAATATTAATTTTTATTTCGAACACTCTTTTAAATTCCTACATTATTCTCATTAACCATTTCGTAAATTTCTTTGTTTCCTCTGTACACCCAATAAAATATTCATCATCACAAATAAAATATCTAACTTTCTTCTATTATAATTAGACTTTTATCCTCCTTTCATAATAAGGTTTGATATTTGTTTGTTCTTCTCTTTAATGAGGTAATTTAATTTTGTTTTTCAAACCCATGAAAGCATGTGGATTAGATGCAGTGAAAGCAAATTTAAAACAAATCTTATCCTTTGATTTTCTTTCGTTTTCTTATGTTGGAGTGGTACAATTTATTGTTCTTCCTCCACCACAATTTTTTTATTACTTTTGTTTCAGTTATAAAAGATGGAACATGTAAGTTGATGTTTTCCAAGCAATTTTATCAACCAAAAAAAAAAAAAATTGAAAAAGGTTTAGTTCATAAGTAAAAGAAGCGTTTCAACGTGAACATTGATTCAATTTTCATTGTTGATGTGGTTTATTGTAGATAAAATATGATGTTTGGGATAAAAAAAAATTAAACTATATTTTATTAAATTGTCCTTAATAGTGAATTACATTCAGGCTAATTTAATAATATAAAAAAATTATTAAAATTCGAGTGTTTAAAGTAAATTTTGAAGTGCAAATAGCCTTAACTTTTACAATAAGGGTTTTTTTTTTACATAAGTTAAAATATACATTAAAAAATATACCATTTAATACATTATATTTTATATTCTAATATATTAAAATATGTATTTTTTTATTTTTTTAAACTTATCGCTTACCTTCATATTCTCTTATTATAAAATTATTCATTTGTACCCAATAAAATTGAGGGGTTGACACAGGGTTGGGTTGGGTAAATCTTTTCCAACTCAATTGAGCTTATTTTCCATACTATTGAGTATTTTAATTAGAAAAAGAAATACTAAATTAAATAAAAGAATAAATATAAATATAAACTTGAAAAATTGTTTACCATATGAATTTTGTAGAGCATTGTGTTTTGTTGTAAATTAATTTGATTTTGAGGCTTTAAACTTTGTGTGCGTTTATGTTTTTATATTAATTGTTTCAATAATTTGTTTTTAATAATTGAAGGATAGCTTTAAGAAAAATAAGAAAATGAACCTTTGAATGCGCCTAATATGGCCACCAAAGCCCGTACTTTAGGCATCTTTGGGTTAGAGATCCCAACTTATCCGAACTTAACTTACGCCCACTCGTACTAATAATATTCAGAAAAAAATGACGTGACCTTTTTACTAGAAAGAAATTCTAAAGCATAAATTTTTGTTGGTAAACCCTATCTTACATGCATGTAAGATACATTCCCCTCACATGAATAGTGTATATATGGGACTCACATATCATTCATATGAGATGAATATATCTTACATGCATGTAAGATAGAAGGACTCATTTTTGTTTATTAGTTTGGAATTTATCGTATTGAATATAAATAAACTTTTATATTTAATCCATTTTAAAACAGTAGTAATAATTCCATCGTCCATTCGGTTTTTGTCACGCGGGAAAATTGGAGCACCACGTCCATTTGGTAGTTGGGAATTATGCTATATGGTACTTTTGATTTTTCTGACACAAATTGTGCGTTTCACCCAAAACGGCGAGCAGAACATGAGCCAGTTGGCCATGCTGGGTGCATCAGAGCAAGAGACGTGGGTCTACGACGGCCACCTGTTAAAGTGACCGTACGGACTGGAATCCAAGTTGGCATTTTGGCTGTAAGGAGAGAATGGCCCCACCGGACACCTCAAAAAAGCTGATGCCGCAACAACCAATAAAGCGGGAGAGCGATGTGATGCCGATGCGATTGGTGATCCTCATTAATTATCATGGATCGCCGAGAAAGCAATCATGCTAAAGATAGCGGGAATGGCGACAAACCCTCGTCTTTGGGTTCCCATGTCTCCCGCCAAAAGCATTTTTAGACACTTCAATAGTACCATCCCTCTGTGATTGATTGTGATGATGCCATCGTCTTCTTTTTCGTATTCGTTTGAGTTTAACCTTTTTATAATAATAATTATTATTATATGATTTCTTATAAAATATTCGTCTCAATCAATTTTAAAATTGTGTAGAATTTCACATACATGCTCGAGAAGCTTAAAAAAAAAAAAAGGAAGATATAATAATAGTTAAATTTGCCCTTTATAAGTTTAAAGATTCAAATTTGAATTGATAGTTAAATAAAGTTATTTAAAAATCATTCCGTCAAATTCTTAAGTTCAAATCTGTAAAACGAGTTTGTTGTTGATAAAATATAAAATCATAAGTTAACATATTTTGACTATATATGGTTATTAACAACATATACATACGCAATACAATTTTTTAAAAAATAACCTTATGAGAACTTTCATATAATAACAGTGGGTGCTTGTTAGTCTTATGAGAGTAAATTTTTATTATGTTATTGTATTATTTAAGAAATAAACCTCACCTCTCCTCTCAATGCGCACAACTTATTATTTGGTCAAATTTTCACAAGTTGATAGACGTACAAAACATTGCCTTCTAGAGAAAATATATCATGCTTAAGGCAAGTAAGTACAGGTTGTAGAAGTTGACACGCACGAAATAATAACCATAGCTGCACTTCCTACATGTACCAACGCGCATGTTGAAATATGTTTCATGCCAAAATGAAAAAAAAAAAGAAAAAGAAAAAAAAGAATGCAAAATAGTTCAATTTAAATTTTAATTAATTGTTTATTCGGATTTCGGAGTGCTCGAGTCTTATTGAAATCAACGATCTCAAAAATTCACGAGTCTGGCTTGAAAATACATCACACGCAAGACTTTTGAGAGTGGAAGCATCTGATCCATTTGCAGCGAAAGGAAAGTACAATCCACTCTTAACAGTGAAATTTTCGGTGTTTGAGAATCTAATTGAAGGAGCAAATCTCGCTTTAGGCCATTGATTGGATTGATTACTTTTTGGTGGGTGCGCTTTAATCTCAAACTTAGGGGCCAAGTTAAGGGTAGGATTGTAATTGAATAGTAAAAGGGAATAAACAATTAAACATGCATGTGCCTACAGGTAGTGTTTTCAAACTGATCAATTTTTATGACTCACTGTTGGGGTTTGACTTTAATCTCGAGCCTTCCCTTCCTCGACACTCAATTAAGCTTAATTTTTAATTTCCTTTTAGGCCTTCGGAGGAATCTCACCTACCTTTGCTTGATCTTTCATCCAACAGCTGCTTGATTGCGGATCAGAGAGTTCGGACAGTTAAATAAACATGATAAATCTTTTTTTCTTTTTTTAATTTCTTAAGTTTTGCCATTTTCCTTTCAAAATCTCGTTTGTGTTGATTTCAAGTTTTTTTTTTTAATTGAGTTTCATAATTAGTATTTTTCAGTTACTTTATTTTTAGAGTAATGATATAACCACAAATTATTGTATTAATTTATTTTGTACAAACTGATATGTCATTAATTTATTAATTAAATTAAATATCTCTTGACCCACATCATTTATTTATATTATTTTATATTTTCATTCAACTGATGAATTAATGCCATATTAATTTGTACAAAATAAATTTGTACAAAAATTTATACTTGTATCATTACTCTTATTTTTAACCAATAAGTAAACAAAATAAGAGAAGGTCAATTATATTTTTTTAGAGTATTTGATTTCTGACTTTTTATTTTTAAGCAAACATGGATTTTTAACACGTTTTAGAACGTTTAGTTTGGATAGATAAAACTATAAATGTCTTTCAAAACAATGTTTGTAATTGTTTTTTGGAAAAATATTTTTCATTAAAAAGTATAAGCCACATATTTTTCTCAGGTGGCATTTTCTTGTGTTTCTATTTTCGATGGCTGTTTTTATAAAAAAAAAAAAAATCAAAGTTGTTAACAATTAATGCTAATTTGACATCGCTGAATTCGTATTAAATTACTCATTTTCAATTGAGATTTGGGATTCATACATAATGAAATATACTAATTAATAGACTTAAAATTTATGAACTTGACTCAATAGATGAATATCTTCTTCTTCTCGCTGTTTGGAATAAAAATGTCAAGAGTAAAATATAAAAAAGTATGTCAAGAGTACAATATAAAAAGTTTAACATTACGTATAAAATTCATTATTTTCAAATCAATTTAAAATATTTAAGTGTGAATAGGATTTTGTTGGGTGACCTCTAGTACCGAATTTAACAATCCATTTTGACAAATACATGGTTGCATTGATGAATCTAAGCGACCACATGTAATAGTCTTCATTAATGCATTTACTAAATATAATTCAAGTAAATACTAAATATTATTAATGAAAAAAAAAGTAATTTTAAATAAAATCAAAAGAAAATTACCGAAAGCACCGTCGTTTGCATTCATTCGACCTTTTTTCCACTCAATTACTGCTTTCAAAGTTGACGGCTTGATGGCTTCCGCCGAACAATTTAAGAAACCTTTGACTGAAGACCATAAAACTCAAATGCAATTGGCTGAGATCACCAAAACCAGCTATGCTGAAGACCACCTATTCTTTGCCTCTCAGGTCCTTCCCGTGCCGCCGATATCATGCAGAGAATAACTCGAGCCCTACTTTTCTACATTCTCACATGACACGCGTCTTTATTCGCAATTCCACGTGCCCTGCCGCCGTGAAAAAAAAAAAACATTACATCCACCTTTTTCCCGTGAGCATGATAACAATTCTAGAAACTGATACATACGAACAAGAACTCTCGCGTAGCAGCCCGACTTTAATTGGATCTACTGATGGCCGTCAGCGTTCCCTTGTCCATGACCATGCCACGCTAGACCCGTATAAAAACAAAGCTTCGGCTTTCCCCACGCGTCATGCCAGCTGCAACTGCCATGCAGTCCGTGTTGCGTACATGTCGGACTTCGTGGGTCCCTCCATTTTCTCTACCCCTCCCGCACTTAATTCTGTTTATTATTGTTTTTGGTGGGAACTACTTAGGCTGGCTGAGCTATTATTATTATTATTATTAAATTTTTTATTAATTTTATTTTAATAGCTAATGCTGCCAAATCTTCTGATAAATTATGAAATTATGTTTAAAAAAAATTCATTACATGTAAGAATGTGTAATATTTTCGTTCGTGTATCATGACACCTACTTAGTATAGTTTCTTTTCCAACTAATATGTCATCTATTTATTGATTACAATTTATAAGGTATTAATTGACTATATTATTCATCATAATTATAGTCCAATGATTGAACTACACATAGGATAAAATTAATTAAATATAAATTATATGCCACAATTATGTATATGGAAAATTATTATATTACGATTTTTTCTTCATAAAGATATTATATGTAAAATCAAGGAAAAAAAATCGTACGCTGCATTTAAAAATACAATTTGTAAATCACTCAATTTTTTTTTTGTAATTTTACATTAAAACAGAAAACTAGACAATCAAGGATTTTTTTTAATTCAAATTTTGGTTAATTTTAAAGGAGGTCTGGAAGAAAGTTTTGGGGTCAAAAAAATCCCTTACAATCTTTGAATTATTTTAATAAAATGTTACAAAAAGAGAAGTATTTTTTCAATATATTTATATGATCAAATTGGGACAGCCAAAAATTAATTTGATCATAAAATGCGGTTGTACATTAACTTTATGCTACCATCACAGTGTCAACGTGGCAGCATATAACACAAACGGAGAGATAAAAGAGACGCGGCAGAGCTGACCCATTAAAGCGAGGCGTGTGAAGGAAACTCTAGAGAGAAGAGAACCTAGCCAAAATATTGCGCCACTCTTATATGATATTAATATTAATAATAATAATATACAAAAATATATATAAATAAATTTAAATTTTGAAAATAAAATGTGTACAGAGAAAGAGTGTTGTTAGCACAGAGTGAGTGGTATTTGTTTCCTTCTTTCTACCACACGGTTCATAGAATTAGAAGCAGAAGAGAGAGAAAGACAGCAGGAAAAAAAAACTAAAATTGAAAATATAATGAGACTGAGCATTCTCATTCTGATTCTAATTCTCTGTTTCGCCATTATTGGCAACAATTAGATTGAATTTGTTTATTTATCTATTTATTAAATTTATATTGCTATCGAATCGACGGCGCTGATTTGATCCATTTTGTTTATGGCCAAGACCGGGGTATTCGATTCCGATCCGACGGTGATGCCGAAAGCGACGGAGTTAAAGAAAGAGCTGCAGAAATTAGTGAGGCTTATTGTGGATGACGTGGATTATCGTACGGAAACGATCGACCAAGCCAGGGACACGCTTTGTGCTTTAAAAGAACTGAAGACGAAGAAGAGATCGCTGTCGCTGAAGTTGCACGAAACGGTGTCGTGTCCTGAAGAGTTTAAGTGCCCGCTTTCGAAGGAGTTGATGAGAGATCCCGTTATTTTGGCTTCTGGTCAGGTTAGTTAGTGCCTAAATTTGTTTGGTTTGCTGTTCTGTTTGGTTGCTGAGAAAACATGAGCAAAAATTAAAGAAAATTTCTGGTTTCTTGGCGAGTTTTATACAATAAGGTCTTTTATAGTGAAAATCAATTTCTTTCATTTATTTTCTTGTCAACGAAACAAAAGTTCCTTTTTTTTTTTCCTATTATCAATTTTGAACATTCTAATGTTCATAATGCTGTTATTTGATACCTAATAACAATGAATTCTTCACTCTATTTAGCCTTTTTTTTTTCCCATTGGACTCGTCGCATTAGCTCAAAATTTTAACTTTCTTTTCTCCACAGCTAAATGTTGCATAAAATCTTTGTTCTTTACAATGTGAGTTTATTTTGCTTTCTTGTTTTGGTTAAAAAGAAAAAAAAATTAAGTACAGTACCAGTAAAAAGGTTCTGATATCTGGTGGTGGTTGGTGAAATTAAAACATTCTGAAGAATGTACTGTGACCTAAGAATTGAAAGTAGCAATTGCTTAATTCCCAAAAATTTATTGTATTCTGTATTCGCACATTTATGATGTCATAATTATATTATACTTGCTGCTCAAGGGTAATTTAATTTACTGATTTATTTAACTAGTATTGAAGAACCTCGCAAAATTACAATCGTAGATTTTAATTGTTGTTAATTTGGGTTCCTTCATTTCTTTTGTTGATTTCTTGTGCAGTTTTAGTGAATGAAATTGGTCATCATGTGAATCTTGTTTAATGCATTTCTTCATGGTTTCTTGACTGTTTTATTTGTTATTTGTTTCTTGTACAGACTTTTGACAGGCCATATATACAGAGATGGCTGAAAGCAGGAAACCGGACATGCCCACGAACCCAACAAGTTCTATCTCACACAATCCTTACTCCTAATCACCTTATTCGTGAGATGATATCACAATGGTGTAGGAGTCAGGGAATAGAATTGCCCAACTCTGTTCAGTACATTAATGAAGAAGGAATAACGGAAGCAGATCGTGACCATTTTCTCTCTTTGCTGAAGAAGATGTCTGCAACACTTCCTGATCAGACTGAAGCTGCAAAGGAGCTTCGGTTGTTGACAAAGCGGATGCCCTCATTTCGGGCACTTTTTGGTGAGTCTCGTGATGCCATACCTCAATTGCTGAGTCCTCTCTCTGAAAGCAAGTGTGAAAATGGAATAAACCCCAATCTTCAAGAAGATGTGATAACAACACTCTTGAATCTTTCTATCCATGATAACAACAAGAAGCTTGTTGCTGAAACCCCCATGGTAATTCCTCTTCTGATGGATGCATTAAGATCAGGGACCATTGAAACAAGGAGCAATGCAGCTGCGGCCCTTTTCACATTATCAGCTCTTGATTCCAACAAGGAAGTTATTGGAAAATCCGGTGCCCTAAAACCACTCATTGACCTCTTAGACGAAGGCCATCAATCAGCGATGAAAGATGTTGCCTCTGCAATATTTAATCTATGTATTACTCATGAAAACAAAGCAAGAGCTGTGCGTGATGGTGGAGTAAGTGTTATACTGAAGAAAATTATGGATGGTGTGCATGTAGATGAGTTATTGGCTATACTGGCAATGCTTTCGACTAATCACAGGGCTGTCGAGGAAATTGGAGATCTTGGGGGAGTTTCTTGCATGCTTCGCATTATTAGGGAGAGTACTTGTGACCGCAATAAGGAAAATTGCATTGCAATACTCCACACCATCTGTTTGAGTGATCGAACCAAATGGAAAGCAATGAGAGAAGAAGAGAGTACGCATGGAACAATTTCAAAGCTAGCTCAAGATGGAACTGCAAGGGCCAAGAGAAAGGCTACTGGAATTCTTGAGAGACTGAAGAGGACTGTTAATCTTACGCACACAGCCTAAAGAGATTGGCTTCTGCCCCAATGTCCCGGCCATTTGTAAATTCTACATCTTGGTATTCAATGCAACTCATCCTCCTCAAATCACCATTTTGTAAATTCTCAGTCTCAGGTTATTTTACGAGTTTAGTCCCTGTGAATAAATACGTCAAGCTTTTGTTTATAAGATTCTCCTTTTGGGTTTGTTTCAATAATTTTTTTCTGATGCCTTATTCTTCTTAATTGTTTGGAGTTTGCTTTGTACCAGCAGATAGCTAGTAAATTTTACTCCTGCAAGCTGAAACGAGCCTTGGCGTTTGCTTTTCTCTTTGGGCTTTTGATTATACAAGTAAGATTTGATCTTCTAATTTGTCCCATATAATCGTCCATAGCTGATACGTCGTATCTATTAGGTACCTCGACTTCGAAAATTGTCTCACATTCGAAAATTCCAAAATGTAAAGTCGCCATTGACTCAATGTCAGACCTTAGCTTAAACCAAAAGCGTTGTATGATATTTTGGCTGATTCATTGATGATGACTCAATCCAAAGGGTGAAGAAATGAGTGGTTCAGAAAGAGTTAGATAAATAGCAACGAGAAGTATGAGCTCATAATGAATGGCGCTGTGAATTTCGGTGTTGTGGTCCATCCATTTTATAAAAGAAAGATGCTTTGGGTTTGCTTGCCCTTTTGTGAAAGTCCTCAATGGAACAGTTGTTCCACCACCTAAAATTTATCCTCTTCCATCGCATTAACATTTCTTATGTGTTGCATACAAACTTTCATTTAAAACCCAACGATGAATGCCAACTAGTTCACTTGATAAATCTTGAGTGGAAATAAAAGATTTGGATTTCTAACCTGTTAATATAAGTGGGGAGGGATAAGGAGTTCATCGAGTTTTTGTATATAAACTAACTCAATCTTATGCGAGTGTGATTTGAATCCCAAAATTTTTGTATTGCTCATGAAAATAGTTACCGATTGAATCATCTAGTATTCACAATCTTGAATTCAAGATTTTAAGAATTTGTTTGGGACATCTGCTCCACTCCCGTTTTATTAAAAGAATTTTCCTAGAATAAGGGCCGGGCAATGTGTTGAATTTGTGATTTGTGCAAATTAGAGGAATTTGTTTTGTGAGTAATATCATATTTTTCAAGTAATATCTCGATGATTAGTTGTGATATTCATAAATTAGATTGTTTGATGGAGTAATGAGTAAGTGTCACCTAATTGAGGTGTAAAAAATTAAAAAAAAATATTCATAAAGTACAAGAAAAGAATTAGTTATTTTTCATTATATTTTTTTCTCATTTATTATAATGTTGTGAATGAAACCCATGGGTCTACCATGTGACAATGGTTATGAATTTGACTGAGTAAGTCTACAACCTTCCAAAGGGCAGTGTAGGCTCCAGTCCCAGCCCTAATGTGTTGAATTTGTGATTTGTGGAATTGCAGACTGAACCACTTGGAAGAGTGGGAGCTAGAACCTGGCTATTGTAAGTGTTGTTTCTACTTTCCACATAATTTAATTATTATGATCAATAAGCCAAAAAAGAGAATAGTGGTTCTCCAAAAACTTTCATTGGCTGCCGATGTATTGTCTTGTTTTTTAGTGCTTATGAATTATTGCACTTTGATGTGATAAGAGAGTACCCTATAATTGGGCCTCTGTGCTGGCAAATTTGGATGTGATGCCAGGAAAGTCTATTCCTTCATTTCACTCTCCATTCTTCAAAGGCTTTGGATGGAATGACTTTTATGAAGAATAATAGACAAATTTTAGAATCACTTTATTGATTGGGATTTTGCCGACCGAAGACACGAATTGTCAATGCTTAACCGTATCTTGTACTATGAAAAAGGAGATATACTTTTGGAACAAACGAAAACAAGTGTTTTAAAAATGACATTATGAGATGAGATTTTAGCTATATTAATAATCAAAATGAGTGAATTAGAGAAGGTCTCATTATTTGAATATCAACTCTAATTATCAACTGTATTTTTTTACGCTCCATGAACATTCACACATTTTAAAATAAGAATTTTAGATTACAAAAATATTATTGTGTTACAGCCAAACTTTTTGTTCTATCATATCAACAGCGAATAATTTCAATAAGATATATAGTCCCATCATGTTATATTATACAATAAAAGATCCATAGAATAAACCAACCGCAATATTGGTCAAGAAAAAGACAATAGATTGAGGTTAACATATGTTTAATATAATTAGCCATGTGTCGGTAGGATTTGGTCATGTAGTGATGCTAATGCAACAATAGATTGAGAATCTAAAAGAAAAAGTTTATTTGTTGGTGACCTGTCTTCTTCGTTAGTTGGCACTGGTCACGAATCAAAACAGTTTTGATGGAATAATTTTTAATTTTTTTATGAAACTGATACACTAACTGTAATATAAATACAAGTATTTTTTTCCCTCTTTGAAAAATTAAAATTATATTTATCTACATTTTTTAGGAACTCTTTCCAGATTACAAATCAAAAGTCTATTAAGTGTCAAGTCCTGCTTGATACAATTTGATAACTGTTTAAAGTAATCATTGAAGTTCCCTCAAAACATGAATTGATTACTTTCAATTTGCTGGATTGTTTACTGGGTGGGGGTCAATTGAAAGAAATTTTGTTTTAGATGATGAAATACGGCCAATGCATTATCAGCACAAGGTAAAGGCTAAAATGGCGGTGTTGATTGGTTAATGGGTTGTTTTCATTCAATCCAAAGAGAGATTGGAAAAATTTGGCAAAATGGGTCTAATCATGACCCTTTTTTTTTTTCCTTTTTTTTCACTTCTTTTTGAACCATGCATGACCCAATTGCTTAAAATTAATTAATTCACAAAACTACGATTGTGTAGTTTAACCATTAGCGACGCCTTATTGGGAGATTATGGTGATGCTGCTTTGATGCTAATCATCATTGCTCCCAATAGTTTAAAGCCAAATTTGCTTCCTGTCGGCAACCGAGCTTTGATTCACTGTGATATTATATCATACAGAATGTGGTTAGATCCTCAATTGATTCGGATGTGAATTCATTAACTTTTAGCAGTTTATTCTTTTGGACCTTTGACACAAAAATTATTGAATTCTTACCACATCTTTCAACCTAAGATTAAGGGAGTACATAAAAACATTCAAGATTTTCTGCTAGCGACAAACTCAACAGTTCGAGTAAAAAATATTGATCTTCTCAGACTAGGAGTACGATAGGACCATCTACCTGGGCTTGACTAAAATGAGCTTCTCTTCTTTGACCCATAATAGGTCTTTCTTTCTTTCTGCCAGACTTAGGATGAGATCCTCTTCCTTGGACTTGATTAGGATGATTTAACAATCATTAAGTTAATGGATGGGTTCAAGTAAGCAATGCGAAAAAAAAAAAAAAAAATCGAAGGTGCCCCTTTCTTAAAAAAAAAAATTGCAGAGAAAAAATCAATAGGTTAATGAATGGTTCAAATAAACATAAGCTAACACAATCTAAAACTACTTCAACAAAGCCTATTGGCACTTGCCCGGCCTTCTAAGTCTGGGTGACACTACGTAGTACTTGGCAATTTAAGCACAAGATAAATGATCTGTGTAAACACATCCTTGATCCTTTCTCTTCATACACCCTGGTGAAGGAGTTTTAAAAAAGATTTATTAGATAATCTTTTCCTTGGGCTTGATCGAGGAAATAATCTGTTAGGCAGGCCGTCTTTAGGCTCATTCTAAATCTAAGGCCATCTCTAATGCTTAACACCATATTGGTGTAACACTAACATAAAAAATATACTTTTTTCATAATAAATTACTATTTCATCACCAATCCATTTACACCAAAAAGAATATTCTTCTTTTTATTCTTTTAATTCTCAAGAATTAATTCAATTAACATAATAAATATTACTATTAATATACATAATTAAATAATAAGTAATTTTATATCAATTAATAAAAAAAATATAAAAAATTATTAAATTTGTATCTAATTAACTAAATTAGTACATTATGAAAATTAGTACTAAATTGGAGGATCTAATAATGATCTCCCACATTACTATTCATAACACCATTTTAGTGATGATTTTGGTGTTACATTGGAGAAGCATTTTAACACCAAAAATGGTGTAAAAAATAATTTGGTAATAGATTTAGTGCTACATTGAAGATGCCCTAATTCACCAAGAAAATCACTATATATTTTTTCTTTTACTTGACTTGCCCCAAATTACAAAGATCAAACAAATAAAAAATGGCAACTTCAGCATCATTATCTCTCACTTCCCTCTCCATAATCCCAACTCTCCCCTCCTGAAACCCTAATATCTAATTTCTTAACAATCATATCAAATTCACCCCAATTTCAAATCCAGCTCTCTTTCCACCTCATCACCTTAACCAACCCCAAATCCAGTTCAATCACTTATCCAGTACGCATAAATTAGCAATTGAAAAGCGGGGGCAAAAAAATTATCTAACAATGATCGAGGAGAAGAAGAAATAAGGGGGGAAAAGATAGAATTTTAAAAATTATTTCTTTTTTAAATTAGGGCTAATATAGTTACACAACTACTTTACTTATTGTAGCTAAAAATTAAAATTAAAAAAAAAAAAAAAAACATAACATGACAATGGCCAGCCTGGGATCAATATTACAGGTGGGCAAAAAGATCCTATTACTGACAGAAACAAACCTTTCATGCTATGAGTATGATTCAATAAAGTGCTGTACAACATACCAAGTTAGGATCTAAACTTTATAACAACTTTTTCTGTACAGTTCAAAGGATCTTGAGACATTATATATAACTGAAATCATGGTGAATGTAAATTGAAGCTGCAAAACGATCATTACCAAATGCGACCAATAACTCATACCACAACTCAGAAATAATTGCTCCAATCCTGCAGTTAAAATTTCAACTTGCCTTGTATGCCCAACCATGTTTGTCCATATATGCTCGAACTGCTTCCTTTATTGCCAAGTTTGGTACAAGCTGGGATTCTCTCAGTGGTTCCCGCGTGATTGGATCAAACTTACCCACCTAGAATGTAACAAAGATGAGAAAATGTTGGAAACATATAAAACAATGACAGCAACTAAGTTTGAAAAGCACAGTTTCAAAAGCATTTGTCACCTTATCAAGATGATCAAGGATTACTGCCCTCTCATAAGTAACCCCACTTGGAGTAATGACAGGATCTCGAAAAATATCAAGAGTTATTTTGCAACACAGGTAATCCGGGACCTAAAATACTTAATCAGCATCTCAAACAATAACAGAGAAGCATGTAATGATTTAAAAAGAAGCAAATAATGTAAAACTTAACAAATCGAAATACTCACCTCAGCTGGCGTGTCATCTTCTGCAGCTTTCCGGAATACTTGTCTCAAAGCCTCCATTTGTTTCAAATGAGTAGAACTAGCTTCATCCAAAAACCCTTCTTTTCTAGAAATATCAAGAACATGCTTTTCTTCAAGAGCTGCTTCACAAGCTTCCCTGAAACAACAGACAAATTGCATGAAGCATTCATAAGAAAATGAAAAATGTAAGAACTTTCCAATAATGATGGCCACCCTCCAAAAAGGAAGGGAAAAACTCACAAGAAGCACATACTTCAAGCTTTGTAATTCCCATGAACGCTTGCTAGATTCTTGCTCCCACAACAGGTATTTTGCTCTTGCCAGCTCCTGCCAAATATCCTCTACAATATAACCCTTTGGCTTTGCACCCCTCCCAAGATTCAAAGCCTACAATATAAATTCTGTAAGAGCTCAAATCTAGGGTGATGCTCAGAAAAATTTAGCAAGAAAAAATTTAACAAAGATCAGCAAGTTACAAGCATTAGATTTTTAAGATTGTTTTCTGCTACAGAAGAGAAAGCAGAATCAAGCTCAATCAACTCCATGGAATTTTAAAATCCATAACTACAAGATCATGCCAAGGTCACAAATTAAACATCAATCGCATTATGCTGTTTGTTTTGTTACCAATGATCTTTGTATAACCCCAACAATATTGATTATTAACTCCTGGTACTAATAACCCCACATTAAAACACAGCAGAAACATGTTGCTAAAGCCTGGAATAAAAATATATTGGAAAAGACCTTAGTTAGAAAGCTCTCTTGCCCTATTCAAAAAGCCACACAAAAGACAATAATTTGAAACACTATTAAGTCGGCTAGAAAGACCATCTATTGGGAAATTAACATGGCCTTTGCATACACATCTAGCCAAGAACTATTAGTTCTGCAAGATCACATATTGCTCTCCACCTATTCGGTGATGGATTCGGTGAAGGATAAGCAAGTAGCAATATTTGGCGAGCATTCAACACATATAAGCTAATTGGTGGTACATGATACATAACTAGTAAGCATATCATGAGTTGCTTGCATCCTATTCCTTGCTAATTAAAAGCACTGCAGTAAAAAACTGTTTATGCTGTCACTACCTGACAAGTAAAATCAATAACCCAAACCAAGCTGCACAGCAATATTTTTCACCAACAATGATGTTATTATTCTTTATAATCATAATAGCAAGCAATAAAGAATTTGAAGAAGTTGGTCTTTAGAAAATATATGTTTTACCACACAATACACTCTAATATAAATAGCTAATAAAGTAAACTAGCACACTTTGCATCTATAAATAAATCATATGATTTCATTTTTATCAAAAGAGCGATGGTACAAACTGATGTGGCATAAATTCATTGGCTGAATGAAAATACAAAACAATAAAAATAATGTGAGCCCGAAGATATTTAATCTTGAATTATGCCACATTAGTTTGTACAAAACAAGTTTGTACAAGAGTTTGTTATTCTATCTTTATTCTAATCAAAATCTACAGATCTGAACCAAGTCAAATTTTTAAACGAGATTCAAAGTATTCAAAATCAAGCAATTCCATTGAGACTGAACTACTCTCTTAAGATAGTTACTTAAAGCTAAAATCAGATTTGAATTCTTACATAGCTGTTAATACAGATAACAATATGTTATGAGCAACCATATACAATACGAAAAGTTCTACAATTTTAATGATAAAGCAAAAGTGGAAGACAACTATTGAAATAACTAACAACATTAATGTCAGAAAAGTAAAATTATACTCTCAATGTGGAGAATGTAGAAAAACCAGACTGCATTTCCGTTATTCTCTTCTTTAGAGCTCCATTGTTATCTTCAATGTATTATTAAGTCTCTCATTGTCAGCAAAGCATTCCGAACAAAAGAGGAAAGAATAAAGCTATGAGAGCCTCACCAATATCTTTCCCAACCTAAAATGGACCGGAAGCTAGTTTTCCATTCTTTTAGATTTGTTTTCAAGCCATGAAATAGACCATAAGAGTTGAAAACTTAACAGGTGATGCTTATTAATCCTAATTCTTAAGTCATAAATAGAATAAGACGTCCAAGGAGGATGATGAATCTATTCACATTCCATTTCCAATGCTTAAATTAAAAATTGATAGCACTTCACATGAAGAATCTCTAATTAAATATTGAACAACCATCCAGAATATGTATAACAACATACTTTTTCCAGTTCCTTGATTCCATCAGCATACTCGTTCCTCTGTAGCAACGTTTGTCCCAACAAATAGTGTCCCTGTCATTTAGCAAAATGTAACAGAAAGCATAAGATTATAATTATCAAGAAGAAAAAAATGTTGCATAATACAACAAGAATAGGAATAAACACAGAGGAAGCAGCCGCTAGTTAAGAAACAAGGAACACATGAAGAAATTTACTAAATGGTAGAGACCACAGTTTACTTCAACACTTTCTGTGAAAAAGAAACAAGCGACACAAAGTTTCATGCAGCATAAGTTGCTTGCTTAAGCAGCTGAAGCAGAGCAGCATCTCAAACAAACTGAAGGCTCACACATTAAAATTTCCTAATAAGCCCCAGAATGCTTTCCCGTGCCAAAATATAAAAAATAGCACCTATTTGAAAATCACTTATAATTAAGATTAAATTGATTAATTTAGTCTGGACTATTCATCATGATCAATCCCCCATCTATCAACTTCTGGACCAGATAAGTCAATAACATCAATCCAGAAAACAATTAATCCACACAATACTCTTCAAGAGGTCTTCAAGTGTAAATATTTTATGATAGCAGTCTCCAAAATTCTTCACTTTTGATAACGAGAATCATTATTCGATAATCTTTTGACCTCAATATACTTGACCTGTCAAAAAAAGGCCCTCTTTTTCTTTCAAGTATCAAAAAAGCATTGTGTATAACCCATTCATCAATAGGATAAAAGAAATTAGGGAGAAAAGAGGAAAATCCATAAGGAGCCTACTGGAACTCTTAAACAAAACCTATTCCCAAATGCAAAGACAAAAAAGCAATTTGTAAGTGTCAGTAAGGCCCAAGTTCAGGCAATCTTAGGCACAAAAACACCCACAGAGAACTCCAGAACTTAACCCCGGTGCTTAGTGAACAGGAGCAAAATTCCATTGTTCTTTTCAAGAAGCATAATCAAAGAACTACATCAACAAACACAAAAATGCCCTCAAAAAGAAAAGGAAAAAATAATAAGTTGAAACAATTATAACAAAACAGAGGAAAAAACAAACAGACCTTGACAGAATCGTGATCCAACTGAATTGCTTTCCTACAATCAGCTTCAACTTTTGTCCAATCACTGTACATTTACGCCCACAACAACCAAGTGAAAACAGAATCAAACGACATAAACTCGAAAAGCAATTCTTTTAGTACTGATACATACTTCCTCTTGAGATGACAAAGAGCGCGATTCGTCCAATAAATAGGCACATTAGGGCAAAGTGTAATCGCCTTCAAATGAAAAGCAAAAAAAGACCACAGTAGTACATTAATTCAAGAATCAATCCAAAGGAAGGGCCTTTTTGTGATATTAATTAATAATAACGGGACAAAGAAATTAAATTTCGATAGAAATTTGAAAATTTTACCTCTGTATATGCGTCAATGGCAGCTCCGTAACGGTCTTTAGAGAAGTAAAAGTTTCCGTCTAATCTCAGTTGCTCCGCTTGCTTCGCCACCCCCGCCAATCCCGCTCCTAGCACCATTCTCTCTCTCTCTCTCTCTCTCGGTCTCTAATCTGATATCCTCTCCGGTTCTGGAACTTTCTTTACGGTTTTTTATAAATGTGAAAATTACGAAACGAAACGACGAGTTTTAAGCGTGTTTTAGTTTTGGCGATGGAGGTTCAAGAGCGTTCCAGGTGAAATCGAAACGGAGAACGAAATGAGTACGAACTTCCGCTGGTCAGCAATTTAAACGACACTTCCTTGCGAGAAGAAGATTAAGTGACAAGCAAAGAACCGAATTACGTGACGGTGAAATCTGATTGGCTGATGCTTTTGTTGACTTAAGTCAGCGCGTGTTTTGATTCGCTTGTGACTTCGACAAATTTGCGGAGAGACTTCTGGTTGACCCATTTGAGGGTCATTTCTTGGACGGACATTTGGATTGGTGTAATTGGATTCTAGTTAAGCATACAAGGTAGTGCTTTGTCACGTAATGGCTGCATTACCTTCTCCTAGAAGTTTGTGTTTTTTTTTCCCACTTTTTTTCCTTTTTTTCAATTACATTACAAATATAGACTAATATATCGGAGACTCGACCATGAGATGAGAAGATACTTAACAAACTCAAGAGATATTGACATCAGTAGAATTTGTTCGTGCAACTTTCTTGTTTATCACCCATTTATTATTATTATTATTATTATTATTAGTAAATTTTGGGTGCGAGAGTGAAAGCCACAAAACCAAACTAAAAGTAATAAATTTATTTTTGAGAAATGCTAAAGGTCGGGAATGATGAGAGAACACTGAGAAAAACGGTAGGTTGTGCTGCCGTTTCGTGTTCTCTCAGCTCCCCCCCCCCCAACATGACTAAGAAAGCGAACCCTCACATGAAAAAATACTTCAGCTCAAGTCACTTTTGCCAGGTGAATTCTGCCCCCCACGTGAAAGTTTGAGTTCTCTCCTTGCTCATGACCAAGCAAAGCTAAGTTTGAATTCTCTCCTTACTCCTTTACTCGTTCACTTCTTCTTCATTTCTCGTTCACTTATTTGCTCATCACAAACCATCACAAACCAAGATAACTTGCTCCCATTAATTTCAAATATTAAACTGCTTTGTTGAGTTCTACAACCTGAAAATACAATTCTTTCAACATTCTAACAGCATCCTAGTTCACAGTTAGATATCAGAAACAAATGTTAACATATTTAATGCTAATCTTTATTCCATGAGAACTTAAAATATCCAAAAGAAATGCATCTACCCTACATATCTATTTACACAACAAGTGTCCCTTCAATTCCAACAGAATATACATGCCTCCATCTTAAGATTTCATATGGCACTGAAATTAAAAATTTCGTCAACTGATAGAAGCCACCACACAATGGCAAAATATATATGTTTATTATCAAAGAACAGAAGGCATCATTTGAGCAAATTAAAGAGACAACTATTCTCAGCCATTCTTCTCAATATGGGATAGACTTCTTGTATCGTCATATCCACTCTCAGCACCATAGGCTGGTTGTTCCTTATGCAATCGGCGCCCTTTACAATCACACACTTGAGGGACTTTTGCTTGACACTTTGGGTGGAGCCCTCTCTTTTCTTGTCTCGGGAATGACTACACGAACAGCCGTGATATTTTTCTGCTTTGCTGTGATTAAAACTGTTGATGATCACTCTGGGCTTTGGTTGCCTGGCAATATCTTCCACTTGTTCTTCCAGAACAACACCGCTTATCACGATGTCCACCATCAACTTCAGGGCTTGAAGTACAACTATTCTCAGCCATTCTTCTCAATATGGGATAGACTTCTTGGAACTCACATGCCTTACCATCTAGTCAAGCTACCTGAAGGAGGTTTTGAGGCTCGGCTAAAGAAAGACTAGATGCTATTAAGACAATTTGACTGTATCATAAATTAATTATTAAAATAATTATCAACAATACAATTACCAAAATAATTGTGGGAGTTGGAGTTCATGTGGCAGTGCTGGAGAAGGAGTTGAAAATAGAAAGGAAAATGAGTTGAAAGGGAGTGAATGAGTGCTGGAACGTATCTGTTGAAAGCGAAGAAAGAAGAAGGAGTGCTGGAACGGATCTGTTGAAAGCGAAGAAGAAAGTGAAAAAAGAAAAATATTTTAAAATTCCCATGGGGGAAAAATTTTTTTTCCTCACGGGGGGGGGGGGGGGGGGGAAGGCAGCACAAGCTGCCGTTTCTCTCAGCGTTCTCTCAGGGTTCCCGATGTTTAGCAGCACTCTTTATTTTTATTGGAAAGCGAGGTGTGACTCGCTTGTTCTGAGTGTGCAAATTGTTTTGATTTTTATGAAGTAAAGGAAGAGTGGTTGATAAAGTGAGAAATTTAATTTAGATGCGGAAAACTCTAAAAGTCGCCTTAAACTTGCAAAATAACGAGAAAGATGTCAGAGGTAAAGTCGGGGATGACCGGCGACCACACTCCAATACTCAAATCAGAGTTGGATTATCTTAAGTTAGAGAGCTTGCACGCTCTCAGTAATGGAGCCTGGAAGTTGAAGGAACCTCAACCCTCGTAGTGTGTATGTTGGCTGTTGTGATGAAAATCAAATATGAATATTATCATAAGGTGTACCACGACTGCCGTGCAAGCTGGCGTTATTTTACTGGCGTTCTTTGTTGTCATGTCAGAAATATCCTTGTTCTTCGTACGTGTGGTGGCTTGAATGTTTAAAAAAAAAAAAACGTAGAGAGCAAGTTTGAGGAATATATACTTGTTAGACATAGTGTGATGGTCCCACGTACTTCTATTAAAGTTGTTGAGAATTTACACGGGAATGTCCCAACTATCATAGCATCAACCATTTTGGCTTATTTGCTAGTGTGACAGACTGTTGTCCCCTCTTTTATAGCACAAGATTTTCTCGTTGATTCATATTTTTTACTAGAGACTCAGCCAATCATTTTTGGAATTATGTCTCTTTCATTCCTTACATTTTTTTAAAATATTTTTCTGACCTTTTTATCCTTATTTGCTAACCCGAGTATCTTACAGAACACTTGGGGTAGGTGGTGTAGACCAACATTCTTGTAATTACTTTAGCAACAAAACTCCATATCAACATGTGACATTTTTCTTTGATCTTCTACTTTTCCCCCAAACAATCATCATTATTATTTCATTGCACTAGAATTTTAGATATAATATAAAAAATTTTGAAAGAGTTTTTACTCTTGCAAGTGCAACTTAACTATCATCCGCCAAACGCAGAAGTTAGCCATGGTTAATAGACTTTTCTTTGGATTTCAACATTTTGCTAGCAATAAGAGAATACTCTCATGGCATGCCTTCCAGTTCAGGTAATAATACTGGATGGCAGAAGTATTTTTTGAAATATGTCCCTACCAACAAAGATCAAAATATTTTACTAGAGAGTTTTCTTTTCAATATTCTACCGACCTATCCAAATTTGCATAAAAGGAAAATTCCAGTTGCTTCTTTACACCCTTGTTCTGTTTTTGCTTATGAGTATAATTATCATACCTTAGTGGGTGTAAGAAGAAGGTTTAGAAGTTGACGAGAGGAATGGGTGGCTTTGTGTTGGTCAATTTGGCTAGCAGGAATCACATGATTCATAGTAATGCTGTCAGTACGCCTCAAGAAGTTGTCATTAGAGTTGAGAATATAGTGAATTTGTTTAAAGCGGGCACTCTGTAAAGTGGAACCAATGCGAGTACTAAGTCTAATAATCTCAGCCTGTGTTGCCAAAGTCCTCCTAAATTACAGTATAAAATGAATGTTGATGCGACTGTCAGTTTCAAGGATGATTATACTAGTGTTGCAGTATTAATTTGTAATTCAGAGGGTGAAGTAATGGCAGCTCGAAGTGTTGATTCGTAATTTGGAGGGTGCAGTTATGGCATCTTCTATTTGCAGGGTGATTTTTTTTATGGAGATGTAGGGTTTGTGGAAGTTGTTGCTGTGCAAAAAGGAAGTCGATTTGTGAAGGACATTGGGCTGGCTCCAGCTATAATTGAATCAGACTCTCTTAATGTGGTTAGTCTCATTAGTGACAAAATAGCCAGCTGCTGTGAAGTGAGGTGGTTAATCTCTGAAATTCAAGAAATCATATCTTCTTTTGAAAGCTCTTTTAAAGTTATTTTTACTCCACGATCTCACAATGGAGCTGCACATCATCTAGCTAAATCGACTCTATGTAATTCTATCGAGAAAGTTTGGATAGAGGAAGCTCCAAGCGAGATCTATGCTTATACATATAAGAACAAATATATGTAACAGTTTTAATCAACGAAGTTTCAGTTTCCACAAAAAAAAAAAAGAGAATACTCTCATGGGTAACCAAAAGTTAAATTGAAGGGAGAAACCTCCCATCTGAATCTAACAATCTGTCATTGAACCAGCAATCAAAGACAAGAAACTAGAAGGAAGATATTCGCAGCCGAGAACAACTATGGCTATCTATGGTATCAGAACCTTTTAGTAACTAATTGCAAGTCATGCAAGAATGAGCATACTATTGATGTCACAGTCATAACTCAATAAGTAAATTACAACAATCACTGATCCAATAAAACATCACGATTCATGAGAGACTGGATTCTTGACCCTTGCTACTACATTCACAAATGTTTGATAACTTTTCTCGTACTTGATCAGCCAGTTGAGAGGTTTCCTGGTCTATCTTTAAGGGACGCCGCCTCAAACTCTGGAAAAACTCCAAACATTAATTGATCTCTCCTTGAAGTTTTGCTTGCAAGGAATAAGAAAGCAAATAAGTAACAGTTACCTCAGAAGTCCATAAGCAATCATGTGCCTTTCTGGGAATTATATGGATATGAGTCTGAAATTTCCAAATTTCAAAACCAAAATGTCAAAACTTATTGTTCTCGTCAATGTAGATCAAATAATTGCCACAACACTACATCTAAGTTCAGTTTGAAAAACCAAACAAAAGAGGTGGGGAAGGAAAGAAAGAAGACAAATACAATATATTGGCATGCAATTTATTGTCAAGATCCTTTTGACTGGAACTTGTAACAACTTACGTGAAATATAACCTGGCCAGCAGCTGCACCATTGTTAACCAGCAAGTTGAATGAATCTGCATCATTCAAATGCCAAATAGGATAAATTAATCTGCTGATAGGAACAGTTTTGCTAGTACAGCAATGCGTAATGAAGAAGCATAAAACATTTCTCTTGTAAGATTTACAAATGGTCCCATCACTTTGCAGAAGTAGAGTCACTATGTTGATGAACTGATGTTTTCATTAGCATAACCTCAACATTTAAGCTGCCTAACATCAAATATTCCTCTTCGAGGACGTAATGAGAAAGAACATCTAAAGTAGCATAGACAAGTATGAAACCATCACTGTATGTTTACAATATCAAGAATCATTATCATGAAAGACTAGGAAAGTCAAAGCTAATGTCTTCAGGCCATAGAAGATTTGCTATATAGAACAGAAATCACGGGCCATAAGAGCCAGGACACTGAAATTCATTGCTTCATGCAAGTACCTAATCACCCTGTAATTTACCCAATGAACAAGTTCATGAAAAGCAAATCAGCCACTCCCACATGCAGTATCAAATCATTCAAAGCAAATGCACAAAACAAATAACTAAATAAGTACCATAGTGTGTCTAACAAGAAGTTTTAGTATATGTAACTCATATACATCAGAAAAATATTCACTGTCAACAATGACATTCTAACAGATATTACTGAACAACAAAATTTGGTCTCCATAATTTTATCACTATTGTCCATGTGACATCACTGAAATCACATTCACAATGCCAAAATACCCCCAACCAGTAGCACTTTTTATACATGATAGAGCCAAGAAGCCAAGAGAGTAACTGGGCAAGAAAAAAAGAGGGAGGTGAGAGTGAGATAACTTAGTTGTAACCGCCGTATAGAAAATTTGGCACATACCAGCATCTGTGGCTTTCATGATTGCATTGCTGATTAAAGGTACCTTTGCGCACATTGCAGCTACCACCTGCCCAACAAACTCATTGAAATACACATAAAAGACAAAGAAAAATGGATCTTTCTAGATAAGAACTCCTGTACTGAAATTTTTAAAAGGGATGGCAAACTCCAGCAACATAAAATGGGCAAGAAATCTTATAGGAAATGAGAGTTTGATCAATGAGGATATTACTACACACTTAACAGAATTATTATTCTCCTTGACCGGTAGAATCTAATGTTTGAACAAATGGACAGACAATTATACGTTAGTAATCATGCATGTGTCGTGACTACAACAGACAGGATTACTATTTATTAAGACATTTGAGCCCCTATTGTCAAAAAGGCATCCATTAAGCAAAAACATATAATCCTATATTAGAATACAAACTACTATTACTGGAAAGACCATGATTTGAAAGTACTAGCAAATATCTACATGAGAAACATTCAGATTCTAATTTTGTTGTAGAGAATGGAGAACCAGAAAGAACGCTGTCAAAATGCTCATACATGCACCTCAAGGTTCCTTCAAGAGGTTCACAGTGAAATGGTAAAAGTTTGATACAAGTAGAACCACGAAAAACTAGACAGCACAATCTATCTTATCCTGTATTTCCAATATCCAGAACTTCCCACTTGCTGGCGCTGTGACTGGAACACCCAACTCAAACATTCACTATGACTCCATAAGTACCCTACAAATTGTTTAGAGTGAATTTACCATGTTTTGATGTAAACTGTGTGTTCACTTGCTTCATATGTCTTATAGCAGCACCTTCTCACAGTCTTTGAGAAGTATATCATGACATCAACATGGTTTGATGCAAACCAGATTTTTTTTTTTTTTTTTTTTTCGATTTCCTCAGTAATTTCAAGCACATGGAGAGACAGACACACAACCATGATACAGTTGTAAGTCAGCCAAAGTCATGAAAGAATCTTTGCTTCATAAATACTACTAACAACTGCTTCAACAAGCAAATTCTTTTACATGGACCTTTTACCTCATTCTGAAATGGGAGTTCCTTCGTAGATACAACAATACTGGACAGAGATATGATAGCCACAACCACCAATCTCAACCGAAATCTTCTGCTCGCCAAGAAGTGCCCATGTTGTTAATTTTCAAGTTCATTTCAACTTTTGTTCTAGAAATTTCAAGTTTTGTGCAAGATAAACCAAAGTTTTGTTGGAGTTTGTATCTTATATATACCTAATATTAGTCAATCCTCGTATTATAAAGTAACAATGACAATACACATTATATAAAACAGACAATGCATAAGGACTCCACAAACTAGAAATTTACTTACAGATGGAGGAGTCGCATCCAAGCAAGAGAAATGAGATTTCGGGACAATAAGAGAGTGCCTAAGAAACAAGCACGAAACTGTAATGAGCAGACCACAAACAAAATAAAATTAAAATCAAAGATTTCGAAAACAAAAATGAACGTATAAATTATCACAGACTCACGAGTACAGACTTCATTTCCAGAACCTTCTAATTCTACTAAAATCAGCAAGAATGTAACAAAACACAGCTGATGTAATAAAAATTTATATTGGATAGATGATAACTTACCCAAGACTCAGAGGATTGGTATCCAAAATACACAGGCACGTGTCGTCTTCATAGAGCTGTAACAAACAAAACTGAAAACCAGATCAAACAATTAAAGCCTTAAAAAAAAAAAAAAAATTCACCTAGCACCTTATTTTTTCGAAATTTACCTTGACAGCAGGAGATTCGCCCCGGATAATCTTGCAAAAAACGCAGTCGTTTTCATGACCGCTCTCCTGCGAACGACTCAATCGCTGCTGCGCGCAAAACGACGCCGAAACGCCTGACGAAGAAGAAGAAGGAGCCGGACCTGTGGGGAGTAAATGTGAGGAGAGGACAGCAAGCCTCCGTTTCGGTGTTCCCATTTGAGGCTATACCTATGATATCGGTGTCTGTGAATTCGCCACGTGCGTCGTCATGTTCATTCTGAGAGAAAGGAGAAGAGAGGAATTGGAAGTATTATGTATTATATGTATTATTATTGTTCGAAGTTCGAACCGATTGTTCTGTGAGGATGTGAAGTTGTAATAGTGACTGGTCGATTGGTGGCTTATCCAATTTCATCCACCGGACCACAAGCATGATTTTTATTTTTTAAAAAAAAAAAGTTTTGTCGTCTCTCAATCCCATAAACAAATTGTATTTTTGAATTTTTATCAATTGGCTGTGTAATTAATTAATTATTTTTTAATTTTATTTTCAAGATGTTTCTTAGTTTATCGAATGAAGAAGTTTTTAATTTGTAGTGTGATATATTCAAATTTATTAACTTCGTAATTTGAATGAATAATAATAATGGAGTGTCCAAGTGATATGCAATAGTTTTGATGGTTGAAGTTGAATTTATTAACTTTTTTCGTTATTGTTGTTGTATTTGAATTTTGTTTTTTTCCTGAGAGTATACTCATATATGAATTTTGTTACTCCTTTTGTGAGAAACTGAGAATACCAAAAGCAGTAGACCACCAGGCGCGTGTATTATTTTCTTTTAACTACTCGTTTTCAAATGAAATTAACCCGCTAGAAGTTTTGAGCTTTTTGGGCTAAAAATGTGTAAACATGATCGAAGATGGGCCTGCACATTTAATACTAAATTCTAATAAGCTTTTTTATTTTTTAAAATCTCATTCTAATAATTTTAAAAGTGCTTTTGGCACATTATATTCTATTACATTAATTGTATTACATTAAGTTGTAATATAATATTATATTTGGTATAATATAGACTGTATTGTATAAAATAATTTTTTTCATTTTAATATTTTTGTTAAATTAATATTTTAAGATTATTTGAGTTTTTAATTTTATTTAATATTATTTATTTATTATTTTAACTAAAGGAATTTTAAAAAAAAAAAAGTAAATGTGAACAAGACCGTATTACAGAAACCCAACCCCCCCCCCCCCCCCAAGTTTATTTAATTCTGAACTATTCATATTATGGTGTATTATAGTACATCGTAATGTGAACAAGAAAATTTACCAAACATGGGTTGCATTGCATTAGCTAATGCAATCCCATGTAATATCGTGTACCAAACAAACCCTAAGAGTAGTGTATTTATAAATACTCTTATTATTATTATTATTATTTACAGTGGCGGGCCTATAGTTAGGTTACACTGGACTGTAGCCTAGTCTTGATCAGGAAAAAATTATTTCATATCCCTCATGTTTTTATTAAATTTATATAATAATAGAATTTTTATTTTATTTTCAAATATGTCCTTAATTAATTATATTTTTTATTTGAAATTAGTGACTTATTTTATAAAATGATTAATTTGTATATTTATTTGAATAGATTGAAAACATTAGAGGGCTAATGTTATTATTGTTTTAGTTTATTTAAAAAATATATAATTGAAAAAAAATAAATAAGCCAATCTAATTTAAATTGTCACTAGTATTAAAAATACTTACAAAAATGACATGTAATAGCAATACCAACATTTTCATAAATTTTTTATGTGAATTTTGAGTTTTCATTTAGTATTTACATTAGCTAAGAGGATAGGTAAGAAAATAAAATTTGAGTATTTTGAGGAGTTTTTGATAGAAGAATTATCGGCATCTGATTCTTCAAAAGAGAGTTAGAGCGCCTACCAAAGAAACAGCGGCACTTAAATATGTTTTTACTAAATGAGTTTCATTTATTATTTAAATTTTTGACTAACAATATATTTATAATTTTAAAAGATGAATAAATTTTAGTTGTTTGATTTATTTAAATCTATTAATTAAGTACTTGACTTCAAACATTAAAGTTTTACTTGTGAGTTTTAATTGATTGTAATTACATATATTGATTTATGGTATCAGAGCCATACCCATCCTTGAAAATTTCATGTTTTCTAAATTCATGTCTTCTTGACCAAAATGGTATAATTTAAGGCTTTTTCTATTTTGATCTCTAGAACTTCAGGCGCAGAGAGAACTTCTCCTTCATGGCATCCACTTCATCTTCCCCTCCTGTTACTCTTTCTTCTACTCTTTCTTTGCCCCGCTCTTGCACTTCTCATACTACCAATAAGATTGAAAACCTTATCGAATATTCCTATATCCCTGAATCCGCCCAAATCAGTGAGTCCTCCTACCCTCTTATCAGCCCTTATCAGTTGTACAAACGACCTAGCTCCTTTACCCGCAGTATCCGCACCCTTATCTCTACCAGACGCCCTCACCCTAAAGAATATATCCAGTCTTCTCGCCTGGATCAGTGTGCTCTTCAAGCCACCTATGCTGAGCAATATGTCACTCTTGACATACCCTCCGAATTGGTTTCCAACTGGAAACGCGAAGGTTTTACCCATCTCCATCTTGGAGGCATCAGATTAATCCTTACCCTTCATGGGAGAAAAAGATTACCGGTTACCGCTCGACTTGCTATGCTTGATACCCGGTTTAAACAGTACCAAGATGCTGTCATCGGTACTGTCCTCACAACCCTTCATGCAGGAAGTGTTTTACTCACTTTCTACCCAAACTTTAACCTTTCTCTCCAAGACCCAAATTTGCCCACAACCTTGAAAGTCCAGGTTCAGATTCAAGGTGCTGAACAAATTTCTTCTGCAAAAATTGCCACTTTACACCACCAACTGGTCTACAGGCTTCAAAATCACGCCTTAGATCTACCCGCTCCAGAACACCACTCTGACACCCTCATGGTGTTAGCAGAATCTGACCAGATCCCGACAATCATCCAGATTCCACGACAAATTCCCCGCCATGAGCTCATCAAGCTTATGCCTCTTGAATGGATCTCCAACTATGAACAGTTCCATAACAATACGGCTCCAATTCAGACCTCTGAAAGCATGTTTGAACGACGACAAGATGGAACCGTCAGAATGACTTTTAAACCACCTCCTAGTGCTCCACAAGAGCCTCCTAGGCTCTCCTTTACCTATACTTCAGTGATCACAGCTGTTCAGACAGCGCAGGAAGATCTGCCCATTACTGGGTTTAATTCTCAAGGCTACCCTGTTTATCCAGCCAAGCACAATGGCCATTTCCTATGGGATGCCCCTGGTTCCGGCATGTGTGACCCAAATTGTCCCTGCTGGGATGATTGGGAAGAAGACGATGATTATGCAACCACAAGGAAAAAGAAACCCAAAAAGAAAAAACCTCATGTCCCATGTCACCACTATGACCCTAAACCACCATCAGATCCTCCACCTCCACCGGCTCCATTACCCATCTACCGAAAAGAACTCACATGGATTGCCAAACATTGTAAATCTGAGATTCCATCACCACTCTCACACCCAACATCTATCGTCCAACCACTGGCTTGTATGATGTTTTCCTCTACTTCTTCAGATTACTCTTCTTTATTTCCTCCTTTGGAACCCCATACAGATTCTCAACGAAATGTTGTGTCCAAACCCTTTATCCCTTCACCTATTACCTCCACTGGCCACCTGGAGCCCCTTAAACCTTTTGAATCAGTCCTCAACTGGCACACTCAAAATGCCAAGGCCCAAAATGATTCTTTGTTGCATCTCAATTCAAAAGTTGAGCACATCAGTTTGCGAACTGAACAGATTGAGACAAAAGTTGATTCCATCACTGCACAGATGCAGCAGATCCACCAAAATCTTTACTCCCGAATTGGCCAACTCGATTCAGAGTTACGAGCCATGCTCGCCCACAGATACAATGGTCCCGAATTTGACCAAAAAAAAAGGGAAATCAGGCGATTAAAAGCTGAACTTGCTCAGATTGAATCTGAAAAACAGAGACCTACCCTTTTCACCACTTCACCTCCTATCCCTTCTATCGGTCCAACTTATCATCCTTTTGCCTCTATGCTCTCTCCTATTAAACAATATGACCCTTCCAAGTTATTTGGCATGACTCATACTCTTTTCCGAGACAATCATTTGCCACCGCCACCTAAACCTAAACCCAAACCTAGACCGCAGCCTCGACCTCCCCCTCTTCATCCTTCCTCTCTGACCATCCCTGGCCAACCATCTCCTACTTTTACACTGCCATCACCACCAGCTCCTTTATCAGTCCCTGCCCAATCAAAAGATAAAGAACCCATGAACCAATTTACTGCTCACACAGTCAGCCATTCATCTACAGATGATCCACCTTCTGATTCAAATCTAGTTGTTTCAGATAGCCATACCGAAACCGACACAGAATCTTCAGCATCCACCAGTGACTCTGAAAAGTCCTATGCTGATATTACCAAAATCCTGATGGCTCAACCTGATCAAGGCCAAACCTCTCATACAGAACCATATGTTAATATTCCCTCCGACGTTGAAGAAGAAATGCCTGAATCTTCTGCCACAAACCAACCTTCTCCAGCCCAGCCCAATCCACCCAGTCAAAAATCGTCAAATGGTCCATGGTTCACATTTGATGATCTTCCATCTCATAAATGGCGTGACCGACTCAATGAAATGTCTGCCTGGATTGACCTACAGATGCTAAGAACAGGAGCAACAACTCAATCAGTCCTTAGAGAATTTGCTACTCGTTTTACGGGTGCTCTAAGAGATTGGTTTGATTCGTTAGGACAATATCGCCAATTACAGTTTGTTGACCTTCCAGAAGTTTCAAGTGCTCTTGCTGTACTTCATGATCAATTCCTTGGCGATCCTTCTGCAGTCTTTGAAGCTGCCAGACGAGACTACCTCAACATGAAATGCTGCTCCCTCAATGCTAAGGATCTTGACTTCCATTATAAGCGAATGTTCCTGCTGTTCTATAAGCTTAATGGATTCAATGAGCCGACATTAAAGCATGTCTTTCTGGCTTCCCTCCCCGAAGAACTCCAACCTGACATCCAGAGACAACTTACAGCATCCAATCTTTCCCTAGACAACATCTCTCTTGGCAAAATCTTCCAGCTTGCCAAAACCTGTCTTGACAAACTTTGCGAGCAAAAACAGTTTTTCAAAGAACTATTGAAAGACAAGGAACCTTTCCGCAGTGCTTGCAAAAAGCCTTATTTGCAGATCAAATGCCACAAGAAAAAGGATTGCGATTGCAGTTCAAAGAAAAAACCGGCATTTTCAGAAATTCAAAACTCCAGAATTTTCATCCAAACCTCGCAGATCCCGAAAGCCCTACCGGTTCTTCAGAAAGAAATCTTCCTCCTCCAGAGAATTCAAACGAAAGCAATCAAACAGATGTTTCATTTGCAAGAGAAAATGCCACTATGCCAAAGATTGTCCCAACAAAAGAGACAAGGCCATCCGGTTGGTTGAGCATCTTCAAGCAACTACAGACTACTCTCCTGCCAAAGATGAATTGGAATTCTATTTCTCTGAACAAGATGAACCCAACGATGAAACAGTGTTCGCACTACAAAATTCCTCTGACTCAGATAGTGACCAGTCTCAAGTGATTTTCCACCAACAGTTACTCTCCTTTGATACTACAGTTCCTATCCCATCCATCAAACTCCAAATCTTGCCCTCAAAATTCCAAAGGCCCATTCCAGCAATTGGTCTTATAGATACTGGTGCCCAACGAAGCATGTTGAATCCCCATATTCTCCCACCAGAATATTGGACCCAGTCTGAAGAACATTTCAAAGCTGTCAATGGCAAACTCTTCACCACCTCTTTGATTACCAGAAAATCCATTGATATTCAAATCTTCCCAAATTGTGTTATTTGGACCAAGGTTATTGGTTCCACTCTTCCTAATAAGGATATCTTATTAGGATTTGACATCCTTCACCAAATCAAACACCTTCAAATCATTCCTACTGGAATCCGAGTCAAGTCCATGTTCAAACCATTCACAGACATTCTGAAACTCTACAATTTGTCTGAAACTCCCCAGTCTTACCAGGATATTTCAACCAAACTTTTGAGTTTCTGTCCAGAGTCCCATTCTGAGTTCACCCATCCAAATCCCTTGTGGAAAAATAAGTCTTTCTTTATTAAGTTACCCTTCAAACTCAATGAAGACATTAACCCAACTAAAACTACCCATCCAGGAATGAGTCCTTCTGACTTACTCCTAGCCCAACAAGAATGTTCACAATTGTTAGCCCAAGGTTTAATTGAGCCCACAAGTTCCCAATGGGCTTGCCAAGCCTTTTATGTTGAAAAACATTCTGAAATTGTCCGAGGAAAGAAACGCCTAGTCATTGACTACCAGCCATTAAACATGATTTTACAAGATGACAAATTCCCTTTACCTCGCCGACAAAGCATGTTCACTTTTCTCAAAAATGCCCAGATCTTTTCCAAATTTGATTTAAAATCTGGTTTTTGGCAACTAGGCATTGAACCCTCCGAACGTTACAAAACCGCCTTTTGTATTCCCAATGCCCATTTCCAATGGACCGTCCTACCCTTTGGTCTCAAAACTGCCCCCTCCATTTTCCAAAAATCCATGGTCCAAATCTTCTAGCCTATTTTGCATCATGCATTGATTTACATTGATGATATCTTGCTTTTTTCAGGATCACATGATGACCATCGCCAACTGTTAACTCAATTATATGATATTATCCAAAGTCATTGAATCATGTTATCGGCCAAGAAAAGCACCATTGCTACAGATAATATTGAATTCCTTGGTATGATCATCAAAGATGGACGTTACCAGCCCGGAAAGCACATTGCCCAAGAATTGCTTCACTTTCCAGATCAACAACTTTCCAAAAGGCAAATCCAACAGTTTCTCGGCATTATCAATTACATCTGTGATTTCCTCCCACATGTGGACCATCACACTCATCATCTCTCGGCCTTATTGAAAAAGCAGCCCCCATAGTGGAATGCTGCCCACACAGCTGCTGTCACTACCCTAAAACAGATCGCGCAAAATCCGCCTCCTTTAAAGTTGATTACTGATGGAAAGCGTATATTGCAGACAGATGCCAGTGATGAATCATGGGGTGCCATCCTCCTCGAAGAACTCAATAACAAGGAACATTTTATCGCTTACGCTAGTGGACATTTTTCTGAAACACAGAAGCACTACCATAGTGTGTTTAAAGAAATCTTAGCGGTAAAGAATGGCATCAAAAAATTTGAGTATCATCTGATTGGACACCATTTTCTCATCCGAATGGACAGCTCAGCCTTCCCCAATATCTTTCATTTCAAAGGTAAAACTGTTCCCGAAAAAATATTACCAGATTAAAATATTGGTTTTCCAAATATGACTTTTCAGTCAAGCATATAAAGGGATCCCAGAACCTCATCCCTGATATGCTCTCCAGACTCTCCAAACCACAAAACCCTCTCACCATTTTTTCCACCACCTACCATTTTCCAATTATCTCCATGGCTACCTCACTACCCCCAGAAGCTCTCACCAAGAAAACTTTTCCCTTCAACAAAACCTTCTCTTCTGTTTTCGCCATCCAAGAATTTGCTAGAAAAGCTCTCTTTCGCTTTTTCATGAAAGCCTACCTTGTCACCGACCCTTTTCCTTTTTCCACTTTCCACCCAGAAAATCTGTTCCTTACAGGTTTAACCCTTGATCCGACCAGAGACACCACTGAAGACATATTATGGTACATCTGGTGCCTAACAGTCCTGTATGCAACCAAGTTAGTCCTCCCCATTTCTCCCACTCTGGACCACCTCCTTAATCCAGATAACGCCACCTCTCTTACCTGGACCCTACTTGAATGGTTCTCCCCCATCCCATGGTGGAGAAAGAAACTGCAACAACTGTCCGAAATTTACAACCTTGACCGTATGCCTGCCCCTGAAGCACAAATGTTCACATCCGTTTTTATTATTCACAGGCCATACTTCCAACATCCAGACACCCATCTCTTTTGGACTCAAGATCAGGTATATGAATGGTTCATTGCACCACATATAACTGTGATTGAAAATGACATACAAGACGTCCTGCACAATTACCTTTGCCAATTAAACCACCAACCTCCGCCACTTAAAGATATCTCTCACACCTCCTTAGGTCCACAACATGACCTTCTCATGATACCCACTCCATCTGCCATATCTAAACCTAAGTCCACTGGCATCATCATCAAAGAAGAACGACCAGACTACACTGACTTCCTTTACCAAGACTCTCAAGACCCATGGGAAGACTTTCTTCCTCTGAGCCAACACCTCCACCAGTTTCCCCAACCAACAATGGATGAACCTGGCCCCTCTATACCAGGACCCTCAACCCAATCTTCCAAACAACCAGCTCAACCATCCAAAGTTGACAAAGCCACCCAAACTTCCCCTAAGTATACTCCGAAGTGTACTCCCAGAGACTATAATTGCCCTTATCCACCATGCCGTGGTCCCTCCTGTAAGCATCCAAAACTCTCCAAAACTTTCTTCCAACAGCATCCTCACTCTGGTGATGCGGACCCAGATGAGACCGAAAGCTCATCCGAAGACGAGTACATGAATCTCCGCTCTCCATAAAGTTGTTTGTCTTGTTGCTTTCAATAAAGTAGTTTGTCTTGTTGTAATAATTACGTTTTACTTTATGGTTTTGTCTTGGCTTGCCTTACGCTTTGGCTTTTGCCACTTGTAAAAGTCTTTGTACGCATGCTTTATCTTTTGTCCAAGTCTTGATCGGTGGGCTTGGCTTTCTAAAAAGGTGTGCTAGAAGTCATGATCTATGTTGTCGTATCTTTACTTTTGCTTTTGACAAAAAAAAAAAAAAAAGATAGGGGTCATGTCCTATCTTCCCCGAGAATTCTCCTATATAAAGAGTTCTCCCCTCCTTTGTAATATATAGAAGTTTAAAGAAATAAACTCGTGTTTTTCTCTTACAACATGAATCCCTAAAACTCTTCTCTCTCCATGCAAATGAAGTTCTAAGAAAGAAAAAGAATAAAGAATTAAATTTGTTCATTTTGAAAACCTAAGGAAGTATGCTCTGCACTTGCCTTCCAGTAAGGATCCTGTGCATCAGAAAACTTTTGACCATTTCTTATCTGGTTTGGTACCATGTTTTAGACTAAAGGAAAGTCTGTTTTGGGTTATATAACCTAGAAGAAACTGTTTTAAGTTTTGATATATCCAAAGGTATATCGGCGGGAATCCATCGACGTAAGTTCCAGAGGTGATCCCGAATGGGCACTAGTCTGGTCCGCACTGATGGTAACAAGCCACGTATCTTTATGGTATCCACATATAACTATGATTGAAAATGACATACAAGACGTCCTGCACAATTACCTTTGCCAATTAAACCACCAACCTCTGCCACTTAAAGATATCTCTCACACCTCCTTAGAATAAAATTCTTAATTGATTTATTAATTCTATACAATTATATGTTATTATATGTTGTAATGTCAGATTTCATAATTAAAAAATAGTGTTTTAACCCAAGGTAATATAAATTCTTGGGTCCGCCTCTGGTTATTTATAATATTAATTATACTTAAAATTACCGACCAAGAAATGACCATGTAATATATTTTATACACAAACTGTTCTCTCACACACAGACGTAGAAGAATTTTGGAGTGAGAGAGAAAGAACGTTATGTGAGAAGCAAGATCTAAACTGATATTAAGAATTTGTATATATTTCTTGTACTGATTTTTTTATCTTTTTAGAATCAATCTAAACATAAAAGAATATAAAGAAAAAAGTAGATTTCGATTCACATTTTGGCTTGATTATAAGAAGTTAATGAATACAAAGTGTTGGCTCTACTGACAATGGAGTCCCCTTAAGTGGCTTGACTGTGTTTGCTCCCCAATTCGAGTCGTAGGGAAGTCGTCTTTGTTGGGAGAACCTGTGCCTCTCGGTTCGAGCGAGGACTTCTAATATGGGTTGTGGTACGGGCTTAAAAGTGCTTCCCACAGTTGGGACCCTCCCCAAGATACCTCGTGGTTGTTGTGCAAATTTTAATGTACTCGCAAGCGCACGAATCTATTATAGTATAGATCAATGGTGACGAGTGTCGATCCCACGAGGAGGTGGATTTTAATTGTGTAGAATTAATTTTGTGAATGGGTGATTGGATTTGTGGTGGAAATGATTTGGAATATGCTACAACTTAAATTAAAATGGCGAGAATAAATTCTAAAATTGGTATTGAAATGGCGAGAAGAAATTGAAGAGAATTCTATTGAAATAACGTACTTGGGTATCTGGATCCGTATCAACATGCATCATGGGCTAAATAATCCGTATTAATGCCAATTAAATCATGAGGGGGGAATCCACACCTCATGAACCACGCTCTAATCAATATGGTGCTAAGGGCTTATCGTGCCAAATAATAATAACCTTATACTAGAGAGCCGGTGTAACCAAGGCGGTATCTAGACAAGACTATTATTATTTGTCGACGAGAAGTCAAAACATCCACAAAATTTAGTGGGGAAGAGAAAATAAATTTACCAAATTAAGCCCATGACACATGTTGAGACTTCACCTTCAACCCAAGCTTGAAAGAAAATTAGCCACTCATAGTTGAACTAGGGGCAAAATGGGAATTTATTAAAATACGAAGAAAATACAAGATGGAGAGGGAATTACAGAAAATGGATCCCAAAAATGGATTCAGCGATATCAAATTAGGGGGGGGAGGCCCCCTTTTTATAGATACATGGAGTAAATCATGGCCATCGGATTAAAAACGGTTTGGACGCTCAGGATTGCGCCACGTCATCAGTCAACAGTCCACGGTTTGACCACGCGGATGAACAGTAACACGGTTTGACCCGACTTTGAACAGTAACGCGGTTTGACCCGACTTTGAACAGTAACGCGGTTTGACCCGGATGAACAGTAACGCGGTTTGGTTGAAAATAATCCTGTGTGATGCATGCACCGTACGCGAGATTTTTCATCCACTGATATGCTGCCACGTCACCATCAACAGTACATAAGAATTTTAGTCCAACAGGATCGTGACACCTCATCAGTCAATGCCACATCATCGGTCAATGCCACGTCATCATCCGTCTATGTGAACAGTGTCGTGAACAGTAACGTATACAGTACCGTACACGTGAATAGTACCGTTTTTCCTTTTATGCTCCTCTTAAGGTTTTCGACTGTCCTGAGTTCAAAAGTGATGTCCGTTTTGCCGTCTGATCTCTCCTTTATTGTGAAATGACTATAATGCCCCTAAAATACATAAAATACTTAATTAAAATAAAACACATGTAATTAAATCACAAGAAGGTTAAATACATAAAACTAAGGGTTGTTAGTAAGACTTGAAATGTAAATGACAGTTTTCTCCTTTATAAATATGCATTTTCTAACACTCAACACACCCCCCAACCAGCTTATTGCTAGTCCCTAGCAAATGAAGCGAAAATAAAATTCAAATTCAAAATGATTTTTTTTTTTTTTAAAATTTAGAAACACTCGTGTTTATTCAATCAGATTAATGATAGCAATTAAATAAAAGTATAAGCATTATCTCCAGTCTAAAGTAACATCACACCCACATCAACCATCCACATGAATCAGCCCAGTAGACTTTGTTATAGCTACTTTCAAGAATGACATGTCAAACCCCAAAATCTCACTGGAAGTAGTGACACTCTCACAAAGAAATTAAACCCAATAAAAATAGTCACTCCAATGAATGGTAATTGAGAGAAAAAAATGAAGAAGTGATATCACATGCTCTCACCAAGATGAAATAAATATGCCCTCAGCTTAAAAATAATACGATCTCAAGTCAAATAAAAACTATTAGTCAACCCAATTTATTTATTTATTTATTTTTTTATATGCACCACTACATCTTTTTAGCCCATATAACTAGCTTCTACTTCAAACTATAGTTCCCTAAAATCAAGAAGGACTTTTATTAGGACGTAACGTAGGCTAGGGACATGGCTAACAAAGAAGGAAAATAAGGAAAACAAAGTGTATGTTTGAGAAAAATGCAGAGAATTTTTTTTTTTTTTTTTTGGAAGTTGCAAGGCGGATTTCACCTATTATTATTTTTTTTTCTTTTGAAACAACAACTTTTGTTTTGTTTGTTTTTTTTTTTTTTTTTTGCATAACTTTACTGAACAACATAATTATTTACATTTTCTCAAACATAAATAGGTGATGGAACTTATAAGACATTGGGTAATACTCCAAATCGGAGTGGGTCAAGATGATAAGTTGACAAAGAAAAAGTTTTTTTTTTTTTTTTTAAAGGCTCAAAAGGGTTAACTATGGATATTTGATAAAAGGAATGGCTAGAAAGGCTCAAACGGATCAAAAATGGCCTTTCCATCGTCTTTTAGGGCTCTAAATAATCTTCCATATCTACTAGTTAGATGGGCCTCCAAATGTAGCAACACACTCTTTTTTCTTTTTTTTTTCTTTTTTTTTTAAGGGTTAACTCAAAAGTAATTTAGAGATCGTGTGTAAAATAATAAACTGCTAAGCTGTATAAAGAGTGGGCAAAAGGGTTACTCTCCAAGAAAAATGATAGGCTCAAAAACTCACTTGGTACTTATTATGACATGTTCATTCCGTCAAGCAACTCATATATGTCTCCGACATCAACATGTAGAGTAGCAAACATAATGTAACATCACTTAAGACCAAAGATAATACAAATACTAAAATTTAAAATTAATCATGTCACCCAATGTTAAAACAAATCACACAAATTTTTTTTTAAACAACATTCTACCCCCCAACCTATTCTAAACATGAAAGGAAAATATGCATGCAGAAATGTGAAAATGATGCATAAAAACTAATTAGAAAAGTTACATGTAAAATGATAGAAAACGAAAATAATTTTTTTATTTATTTTTTTTTAAAGAAGATGCGTTTCTAGAGGAACTACACTCCATATTCAGCCATCTTCGACTCAAAAGTTGGAAAATGTATATTGATAGAGGAGAAATTAAAAAGAAGAAAAATAAACATAAACATATAATAAAGAAAAAGAAAATGTCTGAAAATTTTTTTTTTTTTTAGTTTTTTAATTTTTTTTTTTTTTTTACGATGAAGATGCGTTTCTAGAGTCACTACACTCCATATTCAGCCATCTTCGACACAAAAAGTTAGCAACAGTTAGTTTCTACAACAAAAATTAGTAAAAACTTAACCAAAATTCCACAATTGTCGACTATTCCCTCCCCCCAACCAGAACGAAACATTGTCCTCAATGTTTGAAAGGAAAGAAGTAGAGTTTAGAAGACATCACATGGGTGGTGCAACACAGAAAACAATATTTACAAGCGGAGAGTTAAATCTAATTTGTACTTCTTACTGCGGCTACTGTTACCATCATTATTTGGGCGCTCCAACACAAAGGTCCAGGGGTCTGGCTCCGGTTTATAAGCTTGTAACAGATCAAGTAGCTCATTAGCAGTGTGAGCACAAATAAAGAGTTTTTTCACATTAGCGGGAATGAAATAGTTTTTTATTGCATGGTTAAGAAATGCGATAAAGCCATCATAAAAGTTATTGACATTTAACAAACCGATAGGTTTTTGGTGGATGTGCAGATGGGCCCAAGATGCTAGCGTGATAAGTGCCTCTAGTGTTGCAAGATCTCCTGGAAGGAAAATAAAAGCATCAGCATGATTAAGCATTTCAGTTATTCTTTCTTGCATACCTGAGACGACTAACTCTTCTCCAGTTGATGAGTCAGACGAACTGCCCAATGGTTTTAGAACTCTTGGGATGATGCCTAACACTTGACTTCCTCTGATAAAAGCTGCTTCTGAGACCATTTTTGATAATCCTCGGTTACCTCCTCCATACACCAAGTGTAATTTTCTCTCTGCTATACGTCGACCAAGATCTATGGCTGCCTCAACAAACTCTTTATGTTTGCCATAGGTAAATCCAGAAAGCACACAAATGTTCTTGAATTGTCTATTTGGAGTAGCTGCCATTGTGATACTTCTCAAAAAAAATAATTTGTGAGTGCTTGACAAAAGATATCACATTTAAGAGTCTTGGTGATAGTGGGTCATAGTTGTGTATGAGGTAATATGTCAGTGTCAAATAACGCGTAAAGCACGTGGCTCGCGAGTCAAAAAGAAAACAGTAAAAAGGAAAAAGCAAACAGTAATAAAATTATTAAAGACAATAATGCAAACAATAAGACAATAGTGAAATAAAATAACAATAAAGTAAAAGGATATTTACAGGTAGTTGCGACTGTGGCTCACATCTTCCTCTGGTTTTACGTCCAGAAACGGCTTGAACGCCCTCTATGGGTCGAGGATAGGCTTCCTATCCAGTTTTCTTATAAACTGGCAAACAGGGTCGTTTATAGTCAGATTCTCGAGACTATATCGGGCATGCTCTTTCTGGAATAATGGCCATAACTGGAGAATCGCTCCTTGCACATATCCACTGGGATGCGTTTCAAGAGACAAAAGGATATCATCCAATGACTCTTTATTCAAGCCATCCCTAATGAATTGAATCTTATCTTCCCTGTTATCAGACACCATTCCTAAAGAACATGGGTTTTTATTGCAACTCATTCTGGCACACTTATGACAAGCAACAGAAATTCTTCGAGCTCGTCGTTTTCTTGCATAATTTCCTTTACCACAACCAGGCATGTATGCAATAAATTTTGGAGGTAACTCACCCGCCGATCGTACTTTAGCCTCGATTAACCAACGGATGTCAGCAGGTATGTTATTCCTCATGAGTAATCGCATGCGTTCGGACCGAGCTTTATAGATCGTAAGGAGGGCATTCTGAGGAAGTGAAGGGAATCGCTTGTGAAGCTTTGCTAGAATCTCATTTCTGTCCATACCTTCGCCTCAGAATATCAGTTATTATGGGAAACTGAAGTAACCGACTTGATTGTCACGGAGTACCGTTATCCGCCACTTCACCGGGGTAACAAACTAAAGCACACAAATAGAAAAACAAATTAAAACACACAAAGAAAATTAAAATCGTCCTCTTATTGAATTTACCTCAAGCTCCAACTGGATGTCGTAAACACTTCTCTCAATGTCACTGAGTTGGCGTTCTAAACCCTCAACATAGGCTACTAACTCTGGTGGTTGTAGAGCCCAAATGCGTTGTGTTTTACAAAATTGAATCTGCCTTTTGAGATGAGTTTTGACACGTTGAAGTGGTTTAAGAATGTTCAGGAGGAACGGTCTAAGTATGAGACTCATGATTAAAAATGATAAGAGAAAACTTAATGGTAAAATAAACACACTTATGCAAAAACAATTTCAATTAGCAAAAGAATAATAATAAAAAGAAAGAAAGAAAAATCAAATCAACGAAAAGAAGAAAAAAAAAAAAATCAATTCAAATTTGGTGGGTCACTCAAATTTATTTCGGTGTCTTCTTCATGTGGTTGGTACTCTAGATATGGCTTTAATCTTTGACCATTAACTTTAAACGTGACACTGTTCTTTGGGTCTTTAATTTCAATTGCCCCATGTGGAAAAACAGTATGTACAATAAATGGACCAGACCAACGAGAGCGTAACTTACCTGGGAATAGGTGCAGGCGAGAATTGAATAAAAGCACTTTCTGACCTGGAGTGAACGATTTTCTCATAACGTGCTTGTCATGGAAGACTTTCATTCGTTGCTTGTAAATCTTGGCATTTTCGTATGCATCATTGCGAATTTCTTCAAGTTCTGCCAGTTGTAATCTTCTTTCTGAGCTGGCTTGCTGCATGTCAAAATTGAATTTCTTGATGGCCCAATACGCACGATGCTCAAGTTCCACAGGTAGGTGGCAAGCTTTTCCATACACTAGCCTGTAGGGTGACATCCCAATCGGGGTCTTGAAAGCCGTTCTATATGCCCATAAGGCATCATCAAGTCTTAATGACCAATCTTTTCTGTCCGGCCTCACCGTCTTTTCTAATATGTGCTTTATTTCTCGATTGGAGATCTCAACTTGGCCACTGGTTTGCGGATGATACGGAGTCGCCACTTTGTGTGTGATTGAATACTTTGTCAAAAGAGCTTTGAATGCTTTGTTACAAAAGTGGGCACCACCATCACTGATTATCGCTCGAGGGAATCCAAAGCGCGAGACAATGTTGCTTTTCAAAAATCCTATCACCACCTTGTGATCATTGGTCCTACATGGAATTGCTTCCACCCATTTCGATACGTAGTCAACAGCAACCAATATGTATTGATGGCCAAAAGACGGGGGAAAGGGTCCCATGAAGTCGATACCCCATACGTCAAAAATCTCAACCACTAAAATTGGATTTAGTGGCATCATGTTCCTTCGTGTAATGCTCCCCATTCGTTGACACCTATCACATGAAGAACAGAAAGTGTAAGCATCTCGAAATATAGTTGGCCAATAGAAACCACATTGTAAAACTTTAGTCGCTGTTTTCTTAGCACTGAAATGGCCTCCACAAGCTTGTTCATGGCAGAATGAAAGGATATTCGGAATTTCACTTTCTGGGACGCATCGTCTAACAATTTGGTCTGCACAATACTTGAACAAATACGGGTCATCCCAAAAGAAATTCTTTATTTCTGCAAAGAATTTAGCCTTGTCTTGCTTGGTCCAATGCTCTGGAAGTTTACCTGTAACAAGATAATTAACTATATCAGCGTACCAAGGTAATACTTCCACATTCATTAATTGTTCATCAGGGAATGACTCATTTAATGGTAATGGCTCTGTAGTTGTGTCAAAATGGAGACGAGAGAGGTGGTCCGCCACAACATTTTCTGTCCCTTTCTTATCTTTGAATTCCAAGTCAAATTCCTGCAAAAGTAACACCCAACGAATTAGTCTAGCTTTTGCATCTTTCTTTGTGAGAAGATATTTAAGAGCAGCATGATCCGTGAATATAATTATTTTACAACCAATGAGATATGATCGAAATTTTTCCAATGCAAACACTACTGCTAGCATTTCTTTTTCAGTAGTTGAATAGTTCAACTGTGCATCATTTAATGTCATACTAGCATAGTAAATAACGTGGGGAATTCGATCAACTCTTTGTCCTAATACTGCTCCTACTGCATAATCAGATGCATCACACATGAGTTCAAATGGTAAGCTCCAGTTCGGGGGCTGAATGATGGGTGATGATGTCAACAACTGTTTTAATTTTTCAAACGCAACAAGACATGAATCATTAAAGACAAAAGGTACATCCTTAGCAAGTAGATTGCATAAGGGTCTAGAAACTTTGCTAAAATCTTTAATGAAACGTCTATAAAAACCAGCATGCCCAAGGAAAGATCTTACTTCTCTGATTGTTTTAGGTGGAGGAAGATTAGAAATGAGATCCACCTTGGCTTTGTCAACCTCAATACCTTTGCTCGAAATGATGTGACCGAGAACAATACCTTGTTTTACCATAAAATGGCATTTCTCCCAATTTAAGATCAAGTTCTTCTCGATACATCTCTGTAGAACTAGTGTTAGATGATGTAAACATTGATCAAATGAGTTGCCAAAGACAGAAAAGTCATCCATAAAGACTTCAAGGAATCGTTCAACCATATCAGAAAAAATGCTCAACATGCATCGTTGAAATGTAGCAGGTGCATTGCATAATCCAAATGGCATTCTCCTATATGCAAATGTGCCAAAAGGGCAAGTGAAAGTAGTTTTCTCCTGATCTTTTGGTGCTATGGGGATCTGATTGTATCCTGAGTAGCCATCTAGAAAGCAATAAAATTCATGACCTGCTAATCTATCAAGCATTTGATCAATAAATGGTAAAGGGAAATGGTCTTTACGTGTGACAGAATTCAACTTCCTATAATCAATGCATACACGCCATCCTGTAGTCACTCTAGTGGGTATCAATTCATTATCGGCATTGGTAACTACAGTGACTCCTAACTTTTTGGGGACAACTTGCACAGGACTGACCCATGAACTATCAGAAATGGGGTAAATGATACCTGCGTCTAATAGTTTAAGGACTTCAGTTCTAACTGTTAACATATATGTTTCCATAATATTGATTTTGATGATAACAAACAAGATTAAGAATGATTAATCTTTTAAGCTCAAATTATTGAAAAATATATTTTAAATAAATCATTATTCTCATATTATAAATGTTTTATATTTAATGGAAAAATGATTTTATGCAATTGATTGTTTTTATTCCTTTTGAATAAATCATTATTTTCACATTATAAATGCTTCATGTTTAATGGAAAAATGATTTTATGAAATTGGTTGTTTTTCAAAGTTTATGGTTTAATTGAAAGAATTTTGAAAACTTTGAAATAAACAAGTATTGCTTGAATTTTGGTAAAGGACTTATTTGAAAAGTGTCATAGCATTTTTGGGCTATAACATAATTTCAAGAAGTTTTGGGATTAACAAAGCATTACTTAAAAATTCTGAAATTGGACCTATTTGCAAAGTTTCATGACGTGTTGGGCTATGGTACAGTTTTGTAAAGTTTTGGGGTCAAACTGTAATTTCAGAAAATAGTGCACTGTGCAGGTTACTGTAGCAATCACTGTAGCAAACGGCTAACCGTTTATTTAAAAACGGCTAACCGTTTATTTAAAAGGCTAACCGATAATTTCCAGAAAGCATGTTCTTTAAAGTATTGTTAATATGATGATTCTGGAAACTAACGGTGAACCGTTTACTGAAAACGGTTAACCGATTATTTCCAGTTTGCTAACCTTGAACCGTTTAGTAAGAACGGTTAAACCAAATTTGTTTTGCAGGTCTCTGGAAATTAACGGCGAAAGGGTAAGCCTAAACGGCTAACCGTTTATTTGAAAATTGGCCCAACGGTAACTTTGACCGGCCTAAACGGTTAACCGTTAATGGTTAACGGCGAACCGTTTTCTGTCCGACAGTTTGTAACGGCTAGATTTTCAGCTCTAACTATAAATAAGCTCATCCAAATTCAAACAAGATTGATCACAACACAACCATTGAGCTTATATTCGAGAATACAATCTTCATAGAGCGTTAAACACATTCTCTCTTCATCTATTCACACATTGGGCATTGATTTGTAATCTTAAATATTGTGTGAGAGAAAAACAATTTGTAATCTTTTACTTTGAGTGATTGTAAGTGTTGGGATACACTTGGGTTAAGAGATTGGGGATAATCTCTTGTTGTAAAGGTCCATTGACACCTTGGAAGTCAATTGTAAGCGTTTGAAGCCTTGGGAGGCTAGCTTAGTGAAATCCTCAAGCCCGGTGAGCTTGGAGGCGTGGACGTAGGCGGGGATTGCCGAACCACGTAAAAATCATTGTGTTTGTTTTTCTCTTCCCTTACTCTTTTAATATTGTGCATGATTGAATTTATTGTTTTCAATTTGATTAAGGCAATAGATTAAATTGTTGAGCGAATTGTATTGCATAATTTTTTAAAATCCCAATTCACCCCCCCTCTTGGGTTGCATACTTGTATTTCACTAACAACATCTTTCATATTAGGATTTAACCGACGTTGCATCTCCCTAGTAGTTTTAGCATTTTCATCAAGGTGAATGTAATGCATGCAGTCTACTGGGTTTATACCTTTTATGTCTGCTATGGTCCATCCTAATGCTCCTTTGTGCTCTTTTAAAACATCCAACAACTTACCTTTTTGTTCGTCGTTTAGGGATGATGAGATGATTACCGGCAGAGTATTTTCTTCTCCCAAAAATGCATATTCCAATGTGTTGGGCAATGGTTTGAGCTCGAGTTTCGGTGGTGATTCTGATGATGGGATGAGTTTCTTCTCTGATGGTGCTAGTTGTTCAACTCTTGACTTCCATTTATTAGTGTCCATGGATGGTACTGAGTCAAGCAGGGCGTTGACCTCTTCGACCGATCTGTCAATATCAAAATCAAAACCAAAGTGAGTTAAGCATGTCTGTAAAGGATCATCACTAAGGTTTGAAACAAAAGTATCATCAACTAATGCTTCAATTAAATCCACATCAACAATTCCATCATCTGCACTGTGAGGTTGTTTGGCAATGTTGAAGATGTTCAGCTCCATAGTCATGTTGCCGAACGACAACTGCATATTTCCAGTCCTACATTGAATGTGAGCATCCGCAGTTGCCAAGAAAGGTCGGCCTAGAATAATGGGGATGTGCTTCCTTGAATCCTGTATTGGTTGAGTGTCAATTACAATGAAATCAACAGGAAAATAAAACTTGTCTACCTGGATAAGCACGTCCTCCACAATACCACGAGGTATTTTCGTGGACCGATCTGCAAGTTGTAACACCACTGGAGTTGGGTGCAATTCTCCAAGTCCAAGTTTCACAAACACAGAGTAAGGCAATAAATTTACACTAGCTCCTAAATCCAACAAAGCATTCTCAATTGTGTGGTTCCCTATACTACATGAAATAGTAGGGGAGCCTGGGTCTTTGCATTTTAAAGGAATTTTATGTTGGAGTACAGAACTAACGTTTTCTGTTAAAAATGCCTTCTTTTGCACATGCATATTTCTTTTTTTAGTACAAAGGTCTTTAAGAAACTTGGCATAAGATGGAACTTGCTTAATAGCATCAAGCAAAGGGATGTTAACACTTACCTGTTTGAAGATTTCAAGAATCTCACCTGTGGATTTTCCCTTTTTTCCTTTAGCTAACCTCTGAGGAAATGGAGCTTTGGGAACATATTCTCGTGGGTTGGTTTCTTCTTTCTCCTCCGGTGATGAGTCCTCAACATTCACAGGTACAATTTGATTTTCTTTTGTCACCGGCATCTCCACTTTGTTGTCGACTTCTTTTCCTTTTCGTAAGGTCATGACTGCTTTGACCTCTCCATGCTGCTGTGGTGAACTGGTACTTGCTTCATGTACTCCTTTAGGATTAGGCACTGGTTGACTTGGAAATTTGCCTTTCTCAACAGTCATTGCCAAGGTCTGAACTGAAGAAGCAAGTTGTCCCACCATCTTCTCGAGGCTTGAAACTGATTGGGCTTGTGAATTGAAGCATGCTCTCAACTCATTTCGTAGTCCATCAATGGTGCGATTCTGTTGCTCAATCGTAGAGTGAGTAAGATTCTTGAGATTCTGGAATGAATCCTCCCATGGTCTAGGTTGAGAGTAGTTCTGGTTCTGATTGTATGGTCTAAATGGGGGCTGAGAGGCTTGAGGATTTTGCGGAATTGGTGGAGCTGGAGCTGCTGGTCCATTCTGTTGGAATCCTTGAGACCATGAAAAATTGGGGTGGTCTCTCCATCCAGGGTTATATGTGTTGGAGTATGGGTTGTAATTTGAAGGCTTTCTCATTACACCTATGGCATTGGCTTGATCTGGATATGAGTCAGGGTCATGTGGTTCTGTTGATTTAGCAGTCGATAACGATGCTATTTGTCGAGCAAGACCTTCAACCATCTCCTTGACTTCTTTGATTCCCGAAGTTGACTCGCCAATTTGAACCTCATTTACTCCCTTAATTCGTCTAGTATTCCTGAGTGATCGACTCCGTTGTTGGGAATTATCCGCTTGTCGCTGGAAGAATTCCCAAATTTCTGATGCACTTTTTGACATTAGCTCTCCTCCACTTGTTGCCATTAGCCATTCTTGCACATTTGGCAATAATCCCTCCAAAAAGTATTGGCATTGGTGCCATTTTTCGTACCCATGATGTGGACACTTCAAGAGTAGCCCATTGAATCGCTCCCATGTTTCAAAAAACTGCTCGTCCTCTCTCTGAGTAAACTCTGAGATTTCCCTGCGAATAGCATTGGTTTTATGCACTGGGAAATATTTATTCAAAAATTTAGTTACCATTTGTTCCCATGATGAAATGCTATTAGCAGGCAACGTATTTAACCATGAACGAGCTCTATCCTTTAAAGAAAATGGGAATAGTCTAAGTTTAACATCATCATCTGAAAAATTCTCATATTTGAATGTTTGACAAATGGCATGAAAATCATTCAAATGATTATATGGATCCTCATTTTCTAGGCCATAAAATGTAGGGAGACAATTCAACACACTAGGTTTTAATTCAAAACTCCTAGCAGCTACATTTGGGTATCTTATGCATGACGCGCTCAAATTAGCTAAGGGACTAAAATAGTCCTTAAATGGCCTCTCCTGTGGTGCTTGTAAATCCATTTTATTTTTAACGTGTTTGTGTGTGCGAAGTGTTTTCTCTAATTCAAGGTCTATAGGTTCAAGATTAGGTAATAATGACCTACGACCATGCATGCAAAATAAATAAAATAAAAATAAAGATGCAAATAAAACAAAAAATAAAGATGGGAACAAAACAAATAAAAATAAAGAAGAGGGAGAAATTATGATACTAACCTTATTGCGCTATTAAAACCTTTCTATAAAAATACACAAAAACAAATACGTGAAAGAAATTAACTAAAAATTAAATTAATAAGATAAACAACAAAAAAAAAATTACAAAGAAAAATAAATGGAAAATTAAATTACAGAATTTTAAAGAAGAGAAAAAGAAAAGAAATACTAACCTTTAAATGTAGATTCACTTTTTTTTTCTTTTTTTTTAATTTAATAAAAAAATACAAGAAAACAAATAAAAGAAATTATTCAAAAAAAATTAATTCTATGAATTAAAATTACTTACCTCCCCGGCAACGGCGCCAAAAACTTGTTGTGCAAATTTTAATGTACTCGCAAGCGCACGAATCTATTATAGTATAGATCAATGGTGACGAGTGTCGATCCCACGAGGAGGTGGATTTTAATTGTGTAGAATTAATTTTGTGAATGGGTGATTGGATTTGTGGTGGAAATGATTTGGAATATGCTACAACTTAAATTAAAATGGCGAGAATAAATTCTAAAATTGGTATTGAAATGGCGAGAAGAAATTGAAGAGAATTCTATTGAAATAACGTACTTGGGTATCTGGATCCGTATCAACATGCATCATGGGCTAAATAATCTGTATTAATGCCAATTAAATCATGAGGGGGGAATCCACACCTCATGAACCACGCTCTAATCAATATGGTGCTAAGGGCTTATCGTGCCAAATAATAATAACCTTATACTAGAGAGCCGGTGTAACCAAGGCGGTATCTAGACAAGACTATTATTATTTGTCGACGAGAAGTCAAAACATCCACAAAATTTAGAGGGGAAGAGAAAATAAATTTACCAAATTAAGCCCATGACACATGTTGAGACTTCACCTTCAACCCAAGCTTGAAAGAAAATTAGCCACTCATAGTTGAACTAGGGGCAAAATGGGAATTTATTAAAATACGAAGAAAATACAAGATGGAGAGGGAATTACAGAAAATGGATCCCAAAAATGGATTCAGCGATATCAAATTAGGGGGGGGAGGCCCCCTTTTGATAGATACATGGAGTAAATCATGGCCATCGGATTAAAAACGGTTTGGACGCTCAGGATTGCGCCACGTCATCAGTCAACAGTCCACGGTTTGACCACGCGGATGAACAGTAACACGGTTTGACCCGACTTTGAACAGTAACGCGGTTTGACCCGGATGAACAGTAACGCGGTTTGGTTGAAAATAATCCTGTGTGATGCATGCACCGTACGCGAGATTTTTCATCCACTGATATGCTGCCACGTCACCATCAACAGTACATAAGAATTTTAGTCCAACAGGATCGTGACACCTCATCAGTCAATGCCACATCATCGGTCAATGCCACGTCATCATCCGTCTATGTGAACAGTGTCGTGAACAGTAACGTATACAGTACCGTACACGTGAATAGTACCGTTTTTCCTTTTATGCTCCTCTTAAGGTTTTCGACTGTCCTGAGTTCAAAAGTGATGTCCGTTTTGCCGTCTGATCTCTCCTTTATTGTGAAATGACTATAATGCCCCTAAAATACATAAAATACTTAATTAAAATAAAACACATGTAATTAAATCACAAGAAGGTTAAATACATAAAACTAAGGGTTGTTAGTAAGACTTGAAATGTAAAATGACAGTTTTCTCCTTTATAAATATGCATTTTCTAACACTCAACAGTGGTCAAAACTAAAAAAAAAAAATAGAAAGTTTGGAAACTGTTTACTTATAATTAGTGGAGGATAATTTATACGCAGTGAAACCTTTTCTCTAACCTGAATTTCGGTCTATCATCACAGATTTGTGATTAAATGTTAAATTATTCTAAATGTATCGGAGAAATAACAAAATAATCCTTGTGGTAATAGGTTCATACATGTTTTACAAATTTCTAAGACTTGTTTAAAAAATAGTCTATGTATCTTTAAAAAAATTATGTGTGACCATATTTTGAAGTAAGAGGATCTTTTACTATTTCACCAAGCTACGGGAAATTGTCATTTTCTAAAATATTTGATATATTTTAAATAAATCATTATCTATTTTAACTTTGGTTCCCGACCCCAAGAATCGGATCATTAGGTAATAGGATCATAGTCCAACTCCATGGGCCAATTCAGATTGCCCATCTGATATTTGTTGATTCTCCGGATGCTGGATGGTTAGAGATGTGGGTCAAGCTCCAGCCCATGATTGAAATGCGTGGGGCCTTAACTTTTAGAGTGGGACTATTATCACCCTTGTAACATTCTTTTCAAACCCCTTTTCTATCCAAACCTTCTATAATTCCCAAAACATCCTTTTCTATTTTTTCAGTTTCTTTTTTATTCAAAAAGAAAAACAATTCAGTTTCCTCCAAACAACTCTAATTACAAATATTGTTTTTTATAAAATTTTGAATTATTAAATCATATATATTTTGCTAGAAAAAAACAGATATATGTATGAATTAAGTAGAATTAAAGTGGACTCAAATACATATTATTTATTTTTTTAAATTAAAAATAAGTTTAGAAAGAAAAAGTTGTTTGTGAGGGAAAAAAAATTCTAAAAGACTTTGGTGTAGTTGTATGGGCTTAAAGAGTTAGAGAGAGAGAGATATATATATATATATATATATAATGGCATAATTAGATTTATTTTGTTCGTTAATGTAATTGTAATAAGAAAGGGGTTTTATAAAGATTATATAGGGGTGCCAATAGTTCAACTCTAACTTTTATGCTCCAAACCTCAATTTGTCCTGTCCATGAGAAAAAAAAACCTCGGCAAAGAATATATGTTATTGAGACAAATGAATTTGTTTTCTTATCTCTATTTTCTTCATTCCAATATAACTTATAGTACCCCTAATCTATACCAAAACTTCCATCTTAATGCACATATTCATTAATTTTACATTAATGATCTTATCAATCACAAGACAACGTTGCTTAATATTTTATATGTATTGTAAATTGTAGAACGCATACGTGGATTCCACCAAATAGTGATCTCCTCATTATCTTCTTTATTGTTAACAGTCCTAAGTGCTCTCTCCATTAACGTTCTTATAATTAAGAAATGCAAGCGCTCCACCCACTAATGCCTATATATTACTCTTCCCTTACTAATGACAAGACACAATATATTTTCTCCCTGAAAGTATTATTCTCTTGTTTCTTCAATTTTCATCTCTCTATGAATATAGCATTATTTGCTCAGATATCATTTTTAAATAATTACTTACATACGATTCCTTTAAATTATAACATCCATTTCCTCCAATTCATAACAATATGAGATAGGTTCATATCTGCATACTCTTTGTACCAAAATATTATTGTAGTTTGGCAAAACTTTGACAAAATTTGTAAAAAGACTAAATCATCCCACATTACATAGTTCCTCAAAACTATGCTCTAAAAATATAGTAATATAAACTAAGTTAACCACTTCGTTGTATTCTTGATCCACGAACTCATATTAAAGCGAATATACACTTTTCTAATGGAGGTTAATAATGTGATTATAATACACATCAAACGCGTCCAAGCCTCACTGCTCCTTCCACAGCATTTCTTTGAGCTAATTGTTTTGATGTTTTGTTTGGTGAAGAAACTCCTCAAACCAAATTGCCCACTGATCATTCATCAACCAATGGAATTAATTATCACTTTTGTCAAAGTTTATATACTTGACCTTATCTAACTCTATTAAAAAGGGATATTAATTTCGATTGATATCATTATCAATGACAAAACTATGTTGCTCTCAGGGTGTAACATTCTCCCAATTGTGGCGTTTTCTGGTTCAATTATTTGTAGTCCCTACCGGTTTTCATATTTAACATCTAAAGTCCTATTTGTTTCCCTAGAAAAATAAAAATCCTATTTATTTAAATTTTTATGAGAACATGGAATCTCTTTCTTCTTTCTTCTTCCACTCTCCTACACGTTTCTTTACTTATTTTTCGCTGTCTTTTTCTTATTTCTTCTTCTTGTCCTTCAGCATTAATGTATTTCGGTTTCCGGTTGTTATTTTAAGAGCATTCAATAAGTGATTGATTTTGATTTCGGATTAGGTATGGACATATGGTGGTGAGTTAAACAGATTGAAATTGTGGATGAATTTGAGGTGGGATTTTAAGGAAATTATTGAAGAGATTGGATGTTACGTGGGATTTTACCCTTCTGTTAATGTATAGATTCATTAGTTGTGGTGGTTAGAAATTAAATGAAAAGTGGAGGGTGCAAGTGTTAGATTTTCTAATAACCAATTTGCTTTGTTTAGCATCCAAATCCAATCAGCTCCACATTTTTCCTTTGATTTTCTTGAACGATTAAAAAAAATAAAATTTTATTGGATTTTGAAGGAAAATTTAAAAGAAAATCTATTGAAAATTAAGAATAACACTATGTTGTATTGATACCTGACAAAATACCTAAGTAAAAGTTACAGAGATTAAAAGCTATGCTTGATGCAAATAATAGATGCTTGTGTGTTTGATTTCATGTCAGATTTCAAATTAAGCTGTATAGTTGATTGTAGAAGTTAGAATGAATGGAGTAGGAAATTCACTAACTCATAAAGTAAGGAGGAAATTCATGATAATGCCTATGGTACGTTAATTTTCAACAAAGAGCATTTTCAGAAAACAATAGGGTCTGTAGTGTTAATAACCAAATAACACATCCGTTGAAGCAACGGCAAAACGGACAAAACTCGGTGTACCTTGGCACCATGCACACGATGGCTGGATTCCCGATATCAATCTAGTGACTCCTTAGTTGGGGTAAACACTTATGGTTAGTGGGTAGGAAACTTGCTAAGCTGCATATGATATAACTTACATCAATTTATAAGTAATCTTTTTTATGACTCAATTATTATTAGTCAAATAACTAAAGGAACTTACTAAGTTGTATATGATATAACTTATATCAATTTATAAGTAATTTTTTTTTACTCAATTATTATTAGTCAAATAACTAAGGGTCATGAGAAATTACTTACAGGTTGATGTAAGTTACATATATTATAATTTAGCCAGCCTCTACTATCTCCTGCACTTAAGATAAGTAGCATTAAAACATGTTTTAAACTTGGGAATGTTTGTTATCAGTCTACCTAATAATGTCGCGTCAATGAAAATTATTGAGACATAACTCAGAAATTATTTAATTATTCCATTCGAAAAATCATAAAATATTCTTTCGATTTTTTTTATTCCACATTTTTTTTCTCGTTGTAATTCAAATCGAGAGGGATTTTGAGATTTTCAACAGTTTCTCATGCATTCATCGTTTATCCCCACTATTTAGTTCCTTAAAATTATGCTCTAAAATTTACGCCTAGTAACTTTGTTTTTTTTTTTTTAAAATTAAGTGAAAGTGAGTAAATTTTAAATTGATTTTTTAACATATATCTCGCTCAAACTTGGATTGCGAAGTGCAACCAAATATTATATTCTTAACACATCATTAGCCTCATTTCGACGATATTAACGTTTATTGATATGATTTCATGGACCGTTTTGCAAACAAAAATTATTCTGCGGTCCTTCCAATCCCATACTTTCAGACCCGGTCCTTCGTGTCGTGATTATAATATTTAAACGCGTCCAAAGTTGCTTTTCTATACTCTTATGTCGTGTGCAAGAAAAGTTGCCATCCAGTTATATATGACTAGCGTTTAACACGTTGTTGTTGTGATGTTTTATATATATAAAATGTTATTTAATCTGGATTTTACAATTTATTAAAGAGCAGTGCTATACATCTATAATTTTATCCTAAAAATTTATCTCTAGTATTCATCAATTAATTGGTGCGACAATATAATTAATTTACTTTTGACACATCATTTAAAATGCATTTGAGATAATAAAAAATTTATGATGTTTATCATTACTATGTATTAAAATTTAACAAAACTATTATACCATACCGTTTAATAACTTTTCTCAAATTTTATCAAAACTTAGAAACGTGAATTGGATAATTTACATATATAAATGATCTATCAAATATTCCTAACCATATTAAAGTAGGGACAAACAAAAATATAAAAAAAACACATATAATATATTAAAATATGTGTTTTTAAAATTTGTTAACTTATTTCGAACTTTAATATAACAAAAAAATTTATGATAAAAACCCCTCTCTCTCTCTCTCTATATATATATATATATATATATGTGTGTGTATATAAACTTATTATTTAAAACAAATTTAGTGTTGCGGTGCAGTGGTTTCTGCCCTCCCACCGAAAATCGAAAAAAAAAACAAATTTAGAGTTCCAAAATTTGACACTGTTCTTAAAATATATATATATATATATATATATATATATTGACACGGTTGCTTCTACTCTTTAATTAAAGTTGTAACAGCTCTCGATTCGGTCCGTCCGCGCCCGCCTTTGATGAAACATGAGTCATGCTTGCTGCCGCTTTCCTCATACTTTCTAGAACGGAACAGCCCGTTCGCCCCCAATTACCTCGTCAAAACCCAACCAACAGTGCAGATCTCGCCACGTATTCCAAACTCCCCTTACGTGTCACAATCAGAGCACGTTACCAAATCTTTCATGGAATTTTCCCACAGTTCGTTCTACTTCGTCTCCAAGCAAAAAAGGTCATTTAAAAAGCAGCCTTAAGAATAAAAAAGGCTCTCCGTAGTCCATTTTCTCCTGGACTCCTCGAGTCGTGAATCCAGCAGGCTCTCTCTCTCCCCTCTCTCTCACCAACTCCATCTCCAAGTTTCCGCCATCATGAACGACGTCGTAAATGACCGTCCAATTCGAAGCTTAGATTTCAGTTGCCTCAGAATCGTATCAGCTCTCGGCCGCGGTGCCAAAGGAGTTGTGTTTCTCGTCAAGGACGTGGAATCAAGTGAGAGCTTCGCTTTGAAGGTCATCTGGAGGGACTTAATTGAGAAGAAAAGCAAAGAATTAACTAATAATGATAATGGCGATAAGTATAGGAGGATTAGCTTTGAACAGCGCGTATTAAGAAACGTCGAGCATCCGCTTCTGCCGAGATTACGAGGAGTTTTGTCTACTGACAAATTCGTTGGCTACGCCATCGATTATTGTCCCGGACGCGATCTCCATTCTCTCCGGAAACAACAAAGTGAGCAAATGTTCTCCGATGACACCATCAGGTAAAGTGGTAAACCGGAAAAGAAAAAAAAAAAAAATATATATATATATATATATATATATATATCAATTTGAAGTTCGTAATTACGCTAATACATATTATTTTATTTTATTTTACAGATTTTATGCCGCGGAACTGGTGTTGGCATTGGAGTATCTTCACAATATGGGCATCGTTTATAGGGATTTGAAGCCCGAAAATATTATGATTCAAGAAAACGGCCACATAATGCTCGTCGATTTCGATCTCTCCACGAAACTATCGCCGAAAACACCTCAAGCTTCTCCGAAAACGGTTCTCGCCGCGAATACGAGGTCGGGGATCAAAAAACGACGGTCGTTCTTGTCGAAGTTCTGCAGCTCAGGGATTTCTCTGGAAGACCCCGTCCATTCGCCTCGTATCGGGCCCGATCCGCCCTCGAGATCCGACTCCGACTCGTCCGAAAAGTCTAACTCGTTCGTCGGAACGGAGGAGTACGTGGCGCCGGAAATCATAGAAGGCAAAGGACATGATTTTGCCGTGGATTGGTGGTCGTTAGGGGTTGTTCTACACGAAATGCTGTACGGCGCGACGCCGTTTAGGGGTAGTAACAGAAAGGAGACGTTCTATAGGATTTTGTGTAGGCCACCTGACCTCGTGGGCGAACCGACGCCGTTGAGGAACTTAATTAGGAGGCTGTTGGAGAAAGATCCGACGAAGAGGATCGGCGTGGAGGAAATCAAGGGCCACGAGTTTTTTAAAGGTGTAAATTGGGAATTACTGTTGAAGATTTCGCGGCCGCCGAATATTCCTGCACGATTTGAGCATGAGAATAATGAGAGCGATGGTAGGGGTAGAGATGGAACAAAAGAAATTGACGTGGAGAAATTTGTCCAAGGAATTTTTGCGGGCGGTGGCGATGCTGAACAAAAGAATGAAGTAAATGATGAGATGAATAAAAATAAAGGAGGAGAGAAAGTAAATAATCAACGTCATGCTTGTGAAGAGGATAACTTTTTGGTTTTTTAACTATTTTTTCATTTTTTTTTTTATTTTGATATATGGGTTATAAAATTTAACTATGATCCATTGATAGTTTATGATGATGATGATGATGATGATGAAAAATATTTGTAGATGAAATTATTGGAGTAATTTATGCACCTAAAATCATTTGTCCTAAAGTGAAATTGTATTACTTGTACAATACTTAATTATTAGTCGATTCATTAAAGGTAAAACAATTATTTACTGTACGTAATTGTTGAGACCTTTTTACCATGGTTTGGTGGGATTAGAATTACAAATATGAGTGAGCTAAGTATTTTCCAAATATTAATGAGTAAATATATCACATCATAGGGTCAAGAGTCAGAGGGTACCGTAACAAAATTGATTTATTTAGTCTGGAGTGTGAAAATTAAAGGTCCTATCTTGCCCACGCATAGAACAATTAATTTCCATTTGATAAGTAATTATTTACCTTTTAGATTGTCTTGTCCGCTTACTCACCGAAAGAAAAGAATCAAATAAATGCAGCTTTTAATAATGTGACGTAGCAATTGAAAAATGACTATATTTGCATTGCAAAAACGTTGAATGTGAAACATTAAACAAACAAGGTCGAAAACCACTAAGGTTTGGCCCCGTGGTTAGAATCACTTTCTCATAAGTGTCAGGAAAGTGGTTTGAGCCTTCGCAAACATATTACAAGGATTTAATTTAAATTTTCTTCCTTAAAATTTGAGTGAATACAGTCTTTTTTTCAGGAGGGAAGTTGATATAAACTAGTCTCAGTAACGTCCCTTGAATATTTAAGAGAGTTAAAAATATGAGCGGTGCCATATCAGAATTGGTGTAAATTGGTTTCAATGATTGTATGATTGTAAATATCATAAGCAATAGTTTCCTAAAAAAAATAAAAAAAACAAACAAGGTGGAAGGTATAATAATTGCTAGGGGTTGACAACTAAGAAATAATAGCTACGGACTTTCTTAGTTTTGAAATTCAAGGGCCGCAATCTATTGAAAAAACGGGGAGTGTGATTTAGAAAGTTTGAGTTTTTTTATAATATTGTGAACAATGATGATTTTTAATCGATAAATAATATGTTACTAAGTTTTAACGGCGTTATAAAATCAAAATTCGACTAATAAGGGGCGGAGCTTTGAGTCCAACTCTACATGAGCCAAATTTAAACGTTTGAAAATTGATTACATGATTATTTTTTTTCAATTGTATAGGTTGTAACATTTAAACATTTTATTTCCATAATGTAAAAATTAGTTTCTTAATAAAAAAAGATAACACAAATTTAAAGAGACCAAAGTCCACAAAATATAAACAAAAATATAGGCTCATTTGTTTTTAACAAATGAAAGAGAAATAATCAGTTAAAATAAATTAATAATTACAAATATTCGAGTTGTTATTAGTATTAATATTTGTGGGATCATACAACTTAAATGATATTTTTCTCTACAATTTAAAAATTATTAAAGAATGTGCAGTGTTACAAGGGTCAAAATAAAAAAATTTACATCATTACATATAATGTTTTATTTAGAAATTCATTAATTTCTTTTTTAAAAAAATTACAGGGCACTTGTTTGGATGGGGCTCCTCCCCCGTCGAGCAGTAAACAAGTATGAAATAAGTAATTATTTTAAAGTCAAAATTAAATTAAATTTAAAAAAAAAATGAGCCTTTTCCGAAATTTCGAGCAGATTCATAATCACGTGTTTCAGAGAATGAAAACTGGAACTGGGTTTCAAGACTCGCGAGTCTCGACGCCTTGTTGTCAACGGCAAACAAAATCTTTGACTTAATGGACATTACAATAAGTAAATAAATAAATAAATTCTACCTTCTAGAAACCCTAAATTATACAACTGGGATAACAAGAAGAAAGAACCAATTAAAATAAATCGGAATTAAAAAAAAAAAAAAAACCTATGTTTTGGATTGCAAGTATGGTTGGATGATTGTGTATAGCTAATATTTTGTTTACTATTTGATTTGTGGCTTTATGAAAAACTCCAGTTTCTATTAAAAAAAATAAAAATTAAAAATCAACTTCTAATGCTTATTCATTTATTTATTTTCAATATCCTTCCATTTCTCAATTCGAGCTATTTATTGGGCCTCAGTTGGGTGATTGTTGTTTGGAAAAAAAAAAATTATTTAGTTTATATCAACTTCTAACAATAATTTTAACAGAAATGTAAAACACATGGTATGATTTTAAATGATCTTATTACGATTATTCTATTAAAAAAACCCATCAAAAACATACTTACAAGATGCAAATAGTACCAACATATAGTATAATTTTTTTAATTGTAAAATATCAATGTCATTGTAATTGATATTATAGGAGTAGTAATGAATACATTGCTGATTACAAAAACTACCCCTCTTTGGGAGAAGAAAGCAACTCAGCACAGGAAGCTTGTCAATTGATTGATTGACAAAACTCAGCGTTTCGACACTCAAATTCGACAAAATCATGGCAGTTGGCTTGTGGATAACCCTTTCACATTGAATTTCAAGCAAAAATTTGACAATGAATTCAACTTTGAGTTGGCTTATGATCTATGGACCAGCACTTCTTGCAAGCCGCAACATATATCAATATCAGCTTTGAGAAACTCTCGCGTTAAATTTAGGCTCATCTCCCCATTTTTGTAACCAAACAAACACCATCAGGAGCCGCATGAATTAATTGAGCTGTCTCTTCATAAAACAGATCGAATTTGAGTAGCTGTTTGACAAAATGAGTGGAGATGTAAATTTATTTTTGTGAAAATTCATAATCATATGATATAGGGACTGACTACGGTATTCAATCTATAAAATACAGTATCAATGGAGTAATATAGTCACAACTTCTGACATAATTACATTAATTAAAAAAAATTTACTCGGGTCATAAAATTTGTTTGTCTAATAAATTCATTAATTTCATATTAATTTGTACAAAATAAATTCATATCATCATCCTAGGAATTTATAAAAGCACTCTTAGCTACGGCCTATAACTTGTCCTGTCAGTTTTGATTTTTTGGCCAAGCCTCTTCCGAATGGTTCTGTTGTGTCTGAATTTGATGCTCTTGTCTGTGGTATCTATTGATTGATACCATACTATTTAGTTCCTCCGAATTAAATATTTATTCGTGTTTAATAAAGAGATGATAAGATACCAGCTAACTGCATTTCTTACACAGAAAATATTTTTAAAAAAATAAAAGTGTATAATGAATTAATTGCAAAGCCAAGAATATTCTTAATGAAAGTGGAATATGGTTAGATTGGTGGTTGGAGAGAGTTCAGACCTCATACAGCTTTGTCCAGCGAAATTGCGATGACTCGAGACTTTTTTTTTTTTTGGAAAAAAGAAAATGGTTTGATCAAATATTATATTATTTTTTTAAAATTGACTATCAATTTGTATAATTCTACAAAACATAGTTGTATTTAATTGAAGGTCCCATTGCAAATAAAGCAAGACGTCCCATTACTTTATTCCTCCTCCACCAGCCAAGTCTTCACGAAAGGCCATTATTACTTGGAGCCTAAGATTTGGTCAAAATAATCTCTGAGTTTTTCATATTTGTATGACCTCATTGTTATCGTCAGGCGAGGACTAAAACCAGCCAACAAATAAACTAAACCCTCATTCGTGACATAAATTGTAACAATTTCAACACTTCAAAACTCACAGTTCACATTCTTAAAAAATAAAAATAAAAATAAAGATAAAATATGTCCAATTTTGACTCCCCTTTTTTTTATTTTTAAAGAAAAAGAATTCAATTTCCATAATACAATTCAATGGAGATGAGCTTATCGAGATTTTGTTGTTTACATTTGTAAGTCATATCATGCAACAGTATCCCAGTAGAACTAGGAGTCGTAGTTTGGCTTCGCCTTTTCGAATCCATTCAAATTAAATGAATTTTAATTTGAAAATATTAATTCGTTTAATAGATGGATGAATTCAATCACAACGAATCGAATCTGACTTTAAAATTCATTTGTATTTGGTAAAATATTAATTTTGTGGTTATTTTATTTTACTTGATCATTATTTATTAATTATTATATTTGTAAACAACTTCAAATTCAATTTTTTTTGTTATAAATTTTGCATAAATGAATTAAACAGGAATATCCGTGTAACTAACAAATCGAATCTAAATTATAAGATTATGATTCATTTTTTAATCCATTAAATTTTGACCGAATTTATTAAAGATTTGATTTGAATTCCATTTGTTTATTCAATTTACCACCCCTTAAGTAAATTACAATTCAATTTCAATGAATGAAACCCAAATTTAGAATTCATTTGTATTTTGTAAGATACTAATTTTGTGGTTATTTTATTTTGCCCAATCATTATTTATTAATTATTTTATTTGAAAACAAATTCAAATTGATTTGATTTGTTATAGATTAAATAAATCCAAATTCAATTTGTCTAATTTTGTAGAGTAAATGAATTAAACATGAATATTCAGTTAATAAACAAATCAAATCTAAATCCTCAAATTATCATTCAGTTGATTATTTTTATATCCATTAAATTTTGACTGAATTCATTAAAGATTTGATCTTAATTCCATTTGTTTATTCGATTTACCACCCCTAAGTACAATGTAGAATTGTAGGCTCCCAGACTCTGATAATTGATCGCGATCGATGAACGATATCAAATAGAAACAGTCAACAAATTAACGCTATTAAATATCATACGCTTAACATTGTCCACTAATAGTTAGTGCAAAATATGCAGAGTTAATAAAAGGCTTGGCCATAAACCTTAACTCCTAAGTTGACATAACATTAATCATGCTCCACAAAAGACAACAAATTCAAAATATCATTCAGGTGACAAATAGAAAATACATCATAATTCAACCCTGGAAATGTTCATCCATTCCAAAGACAACCTAGGAAACATTTGGCCAAAAGCAAACACTAACACAAAATATAGAAACCAATTTTTACTCCTCCTCCTGGCTGCGCAACCTGGCCAATTTGTTGGTGACCACAACATCCAATTGTGCAGCACGCTCGACAATCTCCTTTCTCTTCTTGGTTGATACATTGTGGGCTATCTCAGCACAATAAGTCCTACAACAAAAAGGTAAGCAATCATTGTCAAGGAACTTCAGAACAATTCAAGGTAACATGACGAGTAAATGTAAACTGTTATTTACCTGTTGTGCATCATCAAGAGTTCCAGTTCATTGACATTGTGCACAACAAACTTCTTGAATCCATTGGGCAGATAGTGGCGTGTTTTCTTGTCCGAGCCGTAGCCAATATTGGGCATCAGAACACATCCTTTGAACTTTCTCCTGACACGTGAATCAATACCCTTCGGCCTTCGCCAATTTTCCTGCCACCAGCCAGTACATTAATTTGACAGACAATTTATCGGTGATCCAAGCGCATTTTGTGTTAAACGTCCCAAGTCGACAACAAAATCAAATATCTCCAGCAGGATCAAATATTGGAACACATGAGCTAGTCTAGTTTATCTTTGCAGGGTAAAGTAATTTGAAGTTGTTGATTAGTGGGATAAACCTACAAGAATGAATACTGAAGAAGTGCAATACCAAATTCATTAGGATGAAATGCAAGAACATGGCTATTACAAGATTATACATCATCTAATTGATAATATTTGAATGAACATCCAAGCGATTCAACAAACAGAAAGAGCATGGAGCATTCTACTTGCAACCTATTCATAAGATTCAATTAGCAATCAATTTCCTGATGATCATAAATCTTTCAAAATAGATTTAAAATAAAAGAAAAAGAGATTCAAAATAGAAATAACAAAATATTTGGCGCAATCAACAACCAACATGACCATAAATCTTTCATGTAACAATCTGCATGATTAAAATCAGGTAATCTTATGGTTCCATAGAAGCATTGTCAAGACAAGCATACAAAAGGAACAGAACAGAAGTCCACACAACATAGCGCAAGTAGGAACTAAACAAAAGAAAGAACAAATAACCTATTTCAGCAAAGTAGAAGTAAATAGATACCTTCACTGATATCTTCCTGTCACTCTGGGGCCTCTTGAACTTCTTGAGACGCTTCTTCACTATCTTCTTGGTCAGCAAAGGAACAGCCATTTTTCTGTAACATAGACAAAAACACAAGAACACAAAAATTGAGCAACCGGACATTAACAAGAGCACAAGAAAACATAAATAAATTATAAGCTTCTGAGACCAGCATAAGAAGGAACTACAACTACGATGAAATCCAAAAGCCACACAAAGCAACCAAAACGAGATGGCAGAGCACACTAATTAGGAGATTCAATCACTTCCCCCAATCATGATAAACAACTAACAATTTTACATCTCCATAGTTGAATTCTCAATTTTATGCTCCGTTCATCAAATATTCTATTAAAAAAAAAAGAGACGATATTTTAATTTTCAAGGATCCCAAACTATTCGCATTAAAATTTACTCTAAATAAATAATACTTTCATGGATATAAGTTTCAAAATAGTATATACTCAGATATGATAGTTGAAGCCAGCAGATATACGTAATCAATAACATAAATTAACAGATAAATAGAGAAGTGAGGAAGAACAAAAGTGAAGGAATATACCTGAAACGATGAGCCGCGGCTTCTGCAAACCCTTGTGTGAAGTGAAGAAGAATATGGTGGGTTAGGGTTTTAAAGTGGAATATATACGTGGAGGAGCAGTGATCCGATGACATTCGGGTCGCAGTTTAACAATTTGCATCGTGTCTGGGTTTGGTGGGGGCCCAAAACATCAAGCCCATTAAAAGATTGTGTCGTCCAAATCATAGCCCATTAATATACTGGGCTTGGCTCGTTAAATGGTCTGATCTTGTCCAATTTCGATTTGTAAAATAAGCAAATGATGTGATGAATCGTGAAGATGAACGGTAAGAAGGGCATCTGCTAAGGTACGTTATATGTAATTTATAATATCATAAAAGTAGTTACTTAATAAAATAATAATAGGATGTGAAATAAGTAGGAGGTTATAGGTAATTATGTTTGAGTTTGTTGTAAATTATATTATATGTAATTTAGCAAGAGTTGGTAATTATAAGAGGCAAATCTACTCTTTTTTAAAAAAAAAAAAATTAACAACTCAATTCCTTCTTTACCCATGGGTTGATCATTATTTTTTTTAAATATGAACATAATGTACGACCTTGAATCATTTTCTTTTTTTTTTTAAAAAAAAAAAAAGATGTCTGCTTCTAATTGGTGGTAGAAATTGATTATTGACTTTCCAATAACTCCGACTTTTGTAGAGTCTGTTTCATCCAAGAAACAAATTGCGTTTTGTGCAAGAAAAGAGTTTCAATTTCTTTCCTTTTATCAAAATCAAATTAGGCCCCTACATCGCCTAAGGCCTAACTACAAGCAGGATAAAATAATTACATTTATAAAATAGTTCCTTCAAAGAAAAGAATTTGCAACGCGTTCGACATCCATAAAAGCTTCACTTTCCATCTGAAGGTTTGGTTGAAATTAAGGGTAGGCAAACCCAATCCAATTCAATAGATCCAATTCAACTTAATTTAATTGTGAAAAATTGAATGAGTTATTGTGGATTAATTGGGCTAATTTTTTTGAACCCAATAAATAATTGGTTGAGTTGGATAAATTATGATGAATATGTTTAACTCAACACAACCAACGTACATTATGATGATGATGATAAATTGCAAAACCCTCAAAACCTAAACAACTAATTTGATTTTGAACCATTTTTTCTTTTATAAAAGCGACTATTTCATTTTCGTATCTACTGCTTTAGATTTTAATTCCAAAGCTAAAATCACTTTCTCAAATCCTGATTCTTTCATTTATTCATTCTTAATTCTTTTTTATTGTACTTTTAAGATTGTTGTTTTTTTTAGCTTTATTTATCACACACTAGACATTAAATGAAAATTTCATTTTATAATAGATTTATACTTGATTTTCATAAATTTTATTTCAAGCTTCATATCTTTTTCTTTATTTAATTTTTAATTTAACCTTTCAACCTTATTAATTCAATCCAACCCAACTTAATGATTTAAGGGTTAGATTGGATTGGTATGAACATGTTCACTTTGTTAGTTGGATTAATTTTATTTCAATCTATTCAATAGTGGGTTGAGTTGGATTTTCACAAACCCTATCCAACCCCAACTTGAAATAACAAATTAGAAAAATAAAAAATAAAATGATCCCCAAACCAAAACATTATTAAGGGTCTGTTTGGGATTGCTTTTGTGATGCTTAGAAGTGATTTTGAAAATATAAAAGTTAATTTTAGTATTTGGTAAAAAAGATTCAAATCACTTTTGTCGAATTTTTTTTTTTTAAGAGAAAGTAAAGCTTTCTAATTAAACAAACTTAGACAGTAACAACATGATTTGAATTGGAAAGTCCTCCAGCCAAACTACATGGCTTTCAAAACCTAAGGCTACTTTGGCCAATGAGTGAGCTACTACATTACAATTTCTAAGAACGAATTGAATTGATGCTCTGCTCTGGTTCTTTAGACATGCTTGTATCTCTTCCACTGCCCAGCAAATTTCTGCCATGCTGCTCTTCCTTTGCAGTGATAGCTCTACCACTTCTAAAGAATCTGACTCTATAATGATTGGATCACATTTTGCTTGGCAGGCAACTTGAATTCCAAACAACACAGCTTCCGCTTCCATACAAGCCACATCTCCTTTGAATCCAGTGCTCTGAACTGCTGCAGCCAAAATTTTCCCGCTTCAATCTCTAATCACTACACCTAGCCCAGCCTTCAAATTTGCCATTTGAATTGCTGCATCCACATCCACTTTATACCAACCAATTGGAGGGGAATTCCACACCTGTTGATTATTATTGTGCTGACTTGGAACAACTTGGACATTTGGACACTTAATTCTCAAGTACAACTCTACAGTTGCTGCAGCCCGGGCTGCTGTTATTTGGGGATCTTCTTGCTTACCTTCATTTACCACTCTATTTCTTGCATACCAGATTGCCCAACAGGTTGCAATTATCAGCCCTAAATCATCTTTTTTCCTCTTCTCGGCTAATTCTTGAAGAACACTCAGCATATCCTGGTGAGCCAATTGCTTTCTATCCTCATAAAATTCTGTCAACTTCCACACCTTCCTAGCAGCTCTGCATCCCACCAATGCATGAAAGACATCTTCCCTGTTGCTATGGCATCTCCGACAAACAGAATCCATCACCACTTTTTTCTTCTAGAGGTTGTCTACAGTTGGCAACAAGTTATGGGCAACTCGCCACATAAAATTCTTAATTTTTTCAGGGATCTCATTAGCCGAAATAACTTTCCACTTTGATTTGGTGGCATCTGAACAGCTTGGTGTGTCTGGATATTTGAGCTTGACTGCTAACTGATAACCACTTTTCACTGAATAAGCACCATGCTTATTATAACTCCAGATCATAACATCTTCCTGGGGGGTTTTTGGAAGGGGAATCTTCAGAATTCTCTCTGTGATCTCCTTAGGGTAATGTTGAGCAACCATATCTTGCTTTCGTTGGTTTTTCTCATCAATGAAATCAGCCACAACAGCATCATTAGATAACCTTGCTATAGATGTCGGGTTATAAAGCTCACCTTTCTTCATCCAATTCTTGCTGAACACTGAAATTTTATGTCCATTACCTACTCTCCACCTTAAACCCTCATGAAGCAATTGTCTACCCCATAAAATACTTCTCCAAACAAAAGAGGGATTTGACCCCAGTTTAGCCTCAATAAAATCAGTGTGCTTGAAATATTTGGCTTTGAGAATTTTAGCCATTAAAGAGTCTGGATTGTGCATAACCCTCCACCCTTGTTTCGCAATCAAAGCTTGGTTGAAGCTTGAAAATTCTCTAAAACCCAACCCACCTCTTGTTTTTGCACTACACAGCTTTTCCCACCTTGCCTAGTGTATACTCCTCCGAGTTTCGAAGGATTCCCACCAAAATCTTGCTACAGCCCTTTCAATATCATCACAGAGGCCTTGAGGAATTTTGAACACACTCATTGCAAATGTTGGAACTGCTTGCGCCACAGCTTTGATAAGGACCTCCTTACCTCCACTAGAAAATCTCTTGTTTTGCCAACTTGATAGCTTACTTAACACTCTCAACTTAATTTCATTAAAGAAGCTAATTTTCTTTCTTCTGACCATGGATGGTAAACCCAAGTACTTCTCATGCTTAGAGACAATATTCAGCCCAAAGATGTTCTTGATTTCCTCCATTTGACTTTGGTTTGTGTTGGAGCTGAAAAACATAGATGACTTTTCATAATTACTTAATAAAATATGAGAAATTATCCACCGTCCACCCATTTTTTCTAACTTTTTCAAAAATAGACAATTCTTTTTTTTTGCTAGAATCCACCTGAAGTTACATTTCTTTTCACTTTTCCACTGTCGTTGTAAAATGATGATTTTACCCTTATGATGTTAGCAAAGTTATAATGGTCTCCAACCGGAAGTGGAAAAGTGAAAAGAAATGTAATTTCAGGTGGATTCCAGCAAAAAAAAAAAAGAATTGTGTATTTTTGAAAAACGGTGAAAAAACGGGTGGACGGTGGATAATTTTCCATAAAATATTAATCTCTCCCACAGCTGGTTTTTAAAAGTAGAGAAGGAATAACTTTTAGATTCTGATTTTGAAAATTAATTTTATTCTTTACTACAATTCCATAAATATCCTTAAAATTATTACCTAAACCCAAAATTATCCTTATTCAAATTGGAAACAAAATCAATATTTTAATAAATTTTTATTATGATTCATCAATATAAACTTATTAATATCAATTTGTTGGTCGAATTGTTATTAAATTTGTCTCACTATATTATGAATTTAATTATCAATTGTTTTAAGATAAAAAATAAAATAAAATCAATACACTATAAATTTTATTTTTCGTAAAAATTATTATACTACACTATTAAAAATATTATATGTACACGTTTTTAAATATATAAGTAAATTTATCATACATTATGTATATTTTATTAATTTTTTTTCTCTCAGCAGTTTAACAGTAAAATTTACCAAACGTCCATAACTGCTTTAAAAACTCACAGTACTTCTGAAAATAGAGTTTATCAAACACTTAACTAATTCTCTTCACAGCTAATTATTTGTACAGTACAGTTAACAACAATTATTTTTAAAAGTTACAGTATTCTCAAACTGTCCCTAATTAGATGCTCCTAGCTTTGTGAGAATTTTCAACGCGTAGATTTGCTATGAACTTGACCCTTAAAATGATACAAAAAAAAGACTTTAGTTCAACTTAATAGCGAGACAAATAAGATTGTTTGATACTATAGTAAGGTAATTGTAACTTAAAAGTTATAATACTAGTATTTGATAAACACTTAGTACACTAATTTGGAAGTTAATTAGGTGAATTCATTACATACTTATACGATTAAAAAAAGTCTTTAATAATTTTATTATTTTTATCAAAATTATTGGCTAAAAGTCATATATATCACAAATTATCAACTTTTATATTATATATAACTAAAGTTTTTCTTCTACAACGGTTGGCTTTTAACATGCAGCAGCTTAATACTAAAAAAGGCCTAAGTAGATATAAAGAACTTTAATAGAAGATTTAACCGAACAAATCTTTTTAGCTAATAGTTTTGGCGTTAACGGCAGCTAGTTTGGTGTTTGTTATTTTGCCGCTATATTCATGGGGATAAACTCACAACGTTATGCATTCATTAACAATCAAGAACCTTACAAACGAACATAGATTACAAGAGTTCCTCCACTCTCTTTGGCGCTTCCTTCCTATTTTCTTCTCCAGCTCTCTCTCAGAGTTATGAAGAAAGGCTGACAAGTCTCCCAAAGAGAAAATACTGTCAAGACATAAATAAGGTTACTATTTATGCTACAGCTTCATTATAGCTCACAAAACGATTAGTATTATTCATGCTACAAGGATGTCGTTTTTATCTTTGTGGTGTTTTCATGGTCATTTTTCTTAAATGAGTTATGAGGTAATAATTAATCTTATCACGGTGATCACTGATATGGTTGTCTGTGGCAACAGTCACCCAATACGCTGGTGCCCCGTAAAATCATATCTTCTATCGGAACCTTCATGTCATTGGAGTCTTCAATGCTCTACATGTTACATTTTTGTAACATTAAAATAACGTATGGTGATAATATTTTTGGTCGTTACAAGTGGCGTTTACGTGCACACTTGATATATACATTTTTCATCGTTAACGTCCCTATTGTTACTAGTCGACATCCATAATCAAGTGGATCCAAATCAATTATATGATTATAATTTTTTTGAAGTTACAATATTTGTTGCGTGATTAATTTAGAAGACAATCTTTAACCATATGAATTGCTACGGCGACATTCCCCCAAAAATATCAAACTATGCCAAACCTCATACATATTCTGCCCCAGTACTGTAAGGTTCTATTTTGGAGTTTTGTCTTTAAATTTGTACGTTTCAAAATATGACATATAAATCTGGCTTTACTGTTAAATGGAATAACTCTATATAGTTTCCACTCTTTCACACAACTGTCTTCAAATATGGGCAGGCAATGCGAAAACCTTATCTCCACATGCAAAATTATTTTTTGGCTGCAAACGTAAGCTTTGTGTATTTAGTCAATAACTTTATTCTTATCACAAGCCTACTTTTTCTTTATATACAAGTGAACAATCATAACTTGGATGGATGCCTTGTCTCTTTCATTTCTCAGGCTTGTTTCAGTGTTTCTCAGAGTAACCTCCACTTCTGCTGCTAGCTCATGGTAAGTTTAAATTATTATAAACATTGGCTGCTCTTATTCATCTGCCAAATCTTTTTCACTCTTTTTAATTGAGAATGGTCATTTGATTTTTGGCTCCTTTCTTTGATCTATGTTGTTTTTTGTTGTGGTTCTTAATTATTTCTACACAAAATAGGATGCGGAGATTCATGCAAGCATTGATCAAAGTGGAGATTATGAGGACTGGAGAAGAAGAAAGGCGGATTCTAACAAGCACGGGGGTGCCCGAGCTGCCAGCTTAGCATGCGGTATAAAAATAATAGTACAGCTCAGAAATTGTTTAATTACTTGAATTAAGGCATCCTTTTCTTTATTTTATATAAATTTTTTAATCCAGAATTATAAAGTGCAGAAAAATATGAGAAATTTTTAAAACTGTACGATTTTAAAGTTTAATTTCATAATGTTATTAAATCTTTATAGTTTTAACGATTTCTCATACTATAAAACTTTAGACCAAAAAATTACTCTATATATATATATATATATATAATTTAGTCTCTCTAATATGCGGACATCTAGAAATTGTTAATTGTGCTGATGTGAGATACTAGCCGTTGGATGAATTGAGTGGATAGGATATGTTGTCAATGTGGGATCCGCGGCTGAAAAAAAAAAAACTTAAACACTTCACATACTATACTAGGATAGTAGGATCCATTTATAAAATGAAATAGAAAAAGTAGAGAACTTCAATCACTCTTCTCTCTAATCTCTATATTTTTTCAAATAAAATACCTCTCAAAGCCGTTGTAAATTGCTTCTTCTCCATTTTTCTCTTGCTAACGCATGTATGCATATGCATATATATAAGGCAACTTTATCTTTTTTTGGAAGACCAATACAATATATGCTCTAACGAGGCCATTTACAGTACTGAACTTCATTTTTTTGAGGGGGGGAGGGGGGTAAGAATATAGATTCAGGTGCTGATTTGACCATGTCCAATCAAGAACTATGATTAAATGATGATCTAGTATTTCACAACAAATATTTGGTCTACAGTTGTAGAGGCATTGGAGAACATGGTTTTCTTATCGAATGCAATCAACTTTGTTGCATACTTCCTCAAGTCCATGCACTATCCAGCTGCTGAATCTGCAATCATGGTGAACAATTTCATGGGAACATCTTTTTTGCTTACGATATTTGGAGGCTTCATCAGCGACTCTTTCCTCACAAGGTTTACAACATTCATCTTGTTCTGTACCATAGAGCTACTGGTATAAACTTTACCTTAATTTTCATTTTAACAATAAACTTTAATGAAGCCAAAATTGATATTGAATGATGAAGTCTCAAACATTTTTAGGGGCTGATACTGCTGACAATTCAAGCTCAATACAGTCGGCTACAACCTGCGATGAATAGAAGGCCTTCTCACACTCAAGCTGCAATTTTGTACACGGGGCTTTACGCGATGGCCACAGGCGTTGGTGGCGTCAAGGCAGCCTTGCCTGCGCATGGCGCTGATCAGCTTGATCACAGCAACCAGAGACTAATCTCTGCTTTCTTCAATTGGTTCTTCTTTTCTTTATGTGCAGGTGGCCTCGTTGCTGCTACTGTTATGGTTTGGATTGAAGAGAACAGAGGTTGGAACTGCAGTTTTAAAATTTCTGCTGTAGCTTTGGGACTGGCTCTATGCATTTTCACAATTGGTTTTCCAATTTATAGATACAAACGTCCTAGTGGAAGCCCAATGACAAGAATCTTTAAGGTAAAACAGAAGCTTGTAAAAATGAAGCCAATAAGAACTTTTCGCCATTTCTTGATTGGATTTTTCCTATTTGGTTGTTAGGTGATTGCCTCTGCAATTCGAAACAGGAAAACCTCAAGGTCAGAGATGACGGATCAGATTGCAAGTCCAGAAGCCACAAGGTCCAATGACATGTTCAGGTAAGTTTTCAAAAGTTGTGATCAACTATAGAATTGGTAAATTTCATCGTGGGCTATATATTAAGTAACAGATAGTAAAATAAAATTATGCTGCAGGGTACTAGATAAAGCACTATTTGATGATACCATAACTGCAGCCCAAGTTGAAGAAACAAAGACATTTCTTGGACTGCTTCCGATATTTGCAAGCACAATCATGATGAACTGCTGCTTAGCACAACTACAGACATTCTCAGTGCAACAAGGGATCATCATGAACAGAACAATAAACAATTTCAAAATTCCAACCCAATCGTTAACCGTGTTCCCCCTAACCATAATGTTGGCTTCCATACCATTATACGAACGTTCTGTGCACATCTTCGAAAGGAAAATTTCAGCAAAGTATAACATTTTCCGGCCTCTTAAGCGGATAGGACTGGGGCTAGCACTGGCATCAGGGTCCATGGCTGTGGCTGCCGTGGTTGAGTCCACGAGGCGGGCTGCCGCAGAAAATCATGTCACGTTGTCTGTGTTTTGGCTAGTGTGGCAGTATCTTTTGCTTGGGGTATCGGATATGCTCACTCTTGGTGGGATGCTTGAGTTTTTCTACTCGGAGGCTCCTCACAGTATGAGAAGCATCAGCACTGCATTGTCTTGGTGCTCAACATCAATGGGATATTTCCTCAGCTCAGCTCTCGTGTCCATTACCAACTTGGTGAGTGGAAAATTTGGTGGTGAATGGCTTGGAGGAAACGATCTGAATCATGCCCGTTTGGATTTGTTCTATGCCCTGCTTTGCATTCTTAACTTCATAAATTTTTTGAACTATATTTACTGGGCTAAGAGGTATTGATTATTTGCGGCTTGTCGCTTGGTAATTAGTGTATATCAACGTATAATTTGCTTTGCTCTCGGGAAAAATTGGGGTTTTAAATTGTTCATAAATTTTGCTTTATGCAATAAAAAATAAAATAAAGTCAGTTAAGCATTTCTAGTTTTGTGTACAACTTTTAACGAGGCTTTTGGCTTGAAATACACCCTGTTAAATTTTATGCACGTGAATTCATATTTAAGAATAATTTTAAGTAAATTATTATGTAAAAATCATATTTATTGCATATATCGATTTTTATTTTACTAAGATCACTATCAATATTTTTTAATTTTTTTTTTACAGTTGTTTCTGCAACAACTCAATTCCAAATAAAACTTAGTATATATTTAAATTTTAAATAAAACATGAACACTACCTTATCCAAACCTTAAAACATATTCTGTGTGGTTGTAAACTTGTAATTTAGAATTGTGTCCTAAACTTGCATGCTTCAGATATGTCATGTAAATTCATCACATATGATAATGTGTTGAATTAGGAATCCCTAAAATCTTGCTTACTCTAAAAGCATGTATTCTGATTAGATTATAGTCCTTCGTACATATGTAAGACATGAGAAAAATCTTATTTTCCATATATACATATTATTTTGGCCCCAAACTTTATATTCTTACACTAAGAGCTTGTTTGTTAAACGTTTAAAGTTTGAAAATTTATTAATTTCAGATTTTTTTTTTAAATTTGCTTGTTTGTTTTTTACAACTTATATATGATTTTCAAATGTTTACGTCTGAATAAAAAAAATAAAGTTACGTTACTTTTATCTGAATGAAAAAAAGTCTGAATAGAAAATAAATACTATATTCCAATAATGTCCCTATTAAATATACATATTTCCTATATTATAAAACCTAATCCCTTTTTTATCTCTCTCTAATTCACGTTCAACTACTCTTTCTATTTATTCTCTTTTTTATTAGCACTAAAATTTTTCAGGAACAGCCCGTTAAAACTCCAGTGTTAATATTGTGATTGTGATTTGTTTAATTTCGGCAACTCCATGGATTTTAGAACATTGACTGATTTGTAGAAGAATTTATGGTTTCCCATTAATATTATTATTGAAGTGGGGTGGGTAACGGACCAATGGTTCACTCAATTCGTGGGGAATTCAATATTACCATCCAAGGTAGAGTTGTGGAAAATTAAAGCAAAATGAGAAATATGGAAAGGGAGGCCGAAAGGAAGGCATGATGAAAGGCTTTGAGAAGACTTAAATTGGATCATCATACTCTAATTTTGCATTTTGAGTAATGTAATACTATTTTTATTTAAAGATCAATTACTACCTAATTCTACATATGTTTGATTTTAATTGTAATGTATAGATATTTAACTCTTAAAATTTGAATAAATAATTCTCATAAGGACATAAATGTCAAATAATCATATTTCATATGTTCGTGATTTATAAAAACAAGCAAAATGCCACTTATATTCAGCTATTGAAAAAGAAAAAACAAATATGTCATTTAGACATATGGAATTCAGACATATTCAGATTTCAGCCAAATTTAGACATATTCATATTTTAGATGAAAAAATAAATGCTACCTAAGTGTACACACACACAGATATGTATATGTATATATATATGTGTGTGTATGTATATTACTTAATACCTATTCAAATTTCTGCAACATTAACCCATTCAAATTTCAGATGGAAAAAAAAAAAAAAAACAAAACATTACTTAAATTATGCCGATCTTTATAACAATATTTGTGCTGAAGTTCATCTTCTTGTTGTTCACATTGATAGTATTTTAAAGTTCTCTCTTTGACAGACTTGTGCCCTTATATAAAATGATATATTGGATTAGTTTGGTTAAGTCTTCGGTTAGATTTTCGACCCAGATGACACAAACCAGCAAAAACGGAATGGTTATGTATGCAAGTATGTTCAAATCGGTTCGGTTTCGAAATTTTATTTTAGTTTGGAAAGGTTTGAAACAAAGCCAAACCGAGCTATACTTAGTTCGGTTTGAAAATTTATGTTCAAAAGCCACAGTTGCAAGATAAGTAACTGGGGGTGGATAAAAAGCCCACGACTCATTACTCATCCCAAATTCAAATCAAGTCAGCTCAGCTTGGTAGGGTTAATAATTTATTTGGGCTAGAACGCTAGGTTGAATCTAGCCAGTAACTTGGTTTAGATGGGGTCCAACTCATTAATAACCAACCAAACCGATAATTATTTTAAGGTAACCATATTGAGAAAATTGGAGACTGTTGCCCCCACAATTTTTTTTTTTCAATAAATCAATTCGAAATATGAATAGAATTCTCCTTCATTTAGAGTAGTTTCCTCAAGTTTTTAAATCGTACCTTTCGTTGTTGTACTTATCAACACCAATCCGATAAATTTCTTATTGTGTAGATACAATTATATTAAAAAAAAATGCAAGCCTCATATATTTTATAAAAAATAAAAATGTCTATTCTACTCACATTTCGCAAGGGAGAAGACCAACCTCCACTTAAATTTGAGAGAGGAATTAAGTCCTCATATTGTTATATGGGGACTCGAACTCAAACTCTCATGCAAAATTATTTTAAAATAAAAAATAGCACATGACATTTAGGGATTGGCTAAACCTAATCGGTTGAGTTGGTTTTTTGGTTCAATTTAATTTTTTTAGTTTCGGTTCGGTATTTTGTAAGTAAAAAAATTGAATTTATTAATACCAAAACCAAATCGGATAGAAATACCCAAATTGGTGTTTTAAAATTTCCAAATGAATATTTAATTAAAGGGATATTAGAGTCTCTTATTAAAAATTTCGGGGTCTTCTAACTATTTTTTCGAACTTCTAAGCTGTGGTGTCCTTTTTTCCTTAAAACTTATTATCTAACTAATTTAGTTACAGAATCAGTTACTGTATATGCTTAACAAACCAAAACAGTGTATTAAAATATACTGATGCATGCAGGTCAGTTGTACGCATGCCAATTAAATCCTTTATCCAAGCAACTAAACCTGCATCCCTAGACTTCATCATGTCTCGAAGCTTTTTCCAGTGCTTTTTGAGGGTTAACCAATATTTAATTTCTCCCCATGGTAAGTTTAAATACATATCTACTTGTATATATCATGGTTATGTTCAATTCTTCTTCCAAGACTTGAATGATTTTGTATGAATTATGAATAATGACGCAAGAAAATTAAATATAAATGTTGTCATTGTTTTAAGGAGGATGATCAGATTGAGATGGTCATTTAGAACGTTGGAGATAATGGGGACTGGAAGGGAAGACAGGCAGATTCTAGCAACCGTGGTGGTGTCAAGCTGCTATGGAAAGACGGCCTTCTCACACTCAAGCTGCAATACCGTGTACAGGGCTTTACGCGATGGCCATAGGCATTGGGGGTGTCAAGGCAGCCTTGCCTGCTCATGGTGCTGGTCAGCTTGATCACAGCAATCAGAGAAATGTCTCTGCTTTCTTCAATTGGTTGTTTTTTTTTTTCTCTTTTTTCCCCCCTCAATGTACGGGTGGATTCATTTCTGCAACTGCGAAGGTCTGCATTGAAGAGAATAAAGGTTGGAACCGGAGTTTTTAAGATTTCTGTGGCAGTGTTGAGCTTGACACCATGCATTTTCACTGTTGGGTTTCCAAATTTATAGATACAAACGCCCCAGTAGAAGTCCAATAACAAGAATCTTTAAGGTAAAAACAGATGCACAGAAGTATTTTTTTCACCATTCAGTAATTAGAAATCTTCTAAGGAGAGTTTCAGCACCTCATTAAAGTGTAATAGTAGTTACGTACTTTAATAAGGTGCAGGAACTCTCACAAGATAACGACTCTTCTTTAATTAGACAATTAGCTGTGGACCTTATTTGGGTGTACATTTTATTTTACTGTGTAAGGGTGATTGTTTCTTCTAGCATCTATAAGGTAGAATTCTCTCCTAATTTGTGCTAATTTTCTGCCTTGTTTGTCAAGGTAATTGCTTCTGCATTTCGAAACAGCAGAGCCTCCGGGCCACAGATGAGTGATCAGATTGGACGTCCACGTGACGTGACATTATCTTATAGATTCACGTGATAATTTGTTGGGTGTGGCTAGGTCGGAGATGTTTTACTATAGATTAATAATAACACGATTAAAATTATAATAATTTTTTTTATTATTTATTACTTTATATGTATAGTTGAAATTTGTATTTAAATTTGTTCCAACATAACTATAACCCAATTTATTATTAGGACTGCTCTAACACTTTTTTTTTTTGTCAAATTAATTAACAGCACAATGAATTGCAACTTTCATGAGTGCTACGATGATTTATGATTTAAGCGCCAGAAAAAGGACTAATTGCTGAAAGAACGGTCTAAATTTTCTGGCTTCTTCTCATACACAAACAGTGACTTTAAACATGATTAAGCATAAATTGGTAGCAGAGCACATGAAAATCCACTAACGTTTGCACTTTTGGACATGCTTAATTACAGCATGCTGTTTCCAATAATTGTGCAGTAATATCATCATGAATTATATTAAAGTCACAAACAACATTTATGCTGCAGGGTACTGATAAAGCATTAATTGATGACACCATAACTGCATCCGAGGTTAAGGAAACAGAGAAATTTTTTGGCCTTCTACCAATATTCGCAAGCACAATCATGATGAACTGCTGCTTTGCACCTGTTACTATCAATAAACACATGTGCTATACGTGGCTACTCAACTTGCTACGTGGCCTTGAATTAATCTTTGTTGAATAAGTTTTGTTTGTTGATTTTAGTTATTAAGTTTAGATTCCATTTGAATAAGACAAGGAACTAAATTTGTAATATTTTTATTTATTTGAAGGTCAGTGAATAACAGAGTAGGTTTTTACCAACTTCACTTGAAGTCTTACAAACGAGGATTTTGGGTTTCCCTCGAAGTACCCAAGTGTTATAACTTTATTAATTCTCTGTTGAAGAAAAACTGTGAAACGCCAAAATAGGTAGAACTAAGGACGCCATACCAAAGTGGTATCAGAGCTCAGGCATGGAGCAGAGTATAGAGCAACTGGAACAAACCAATGCGTCGCTTTCCAGTGGACAGCAGGATCTAATGGCAAAAATGGCATATAAGCTTTCTATATCGGATGGACCAATTGGTGAGCCAATCAACTAGAGAACATGAAGAAACCTCACAAGCTCCACCGAGAGCACATGGTACCCGTCAAAATAGCAATCTAAATCAACAAGGTTCAACAACCTCATATGCCTCCAAACTTGTAAAATTGGATTTTCGCCGTTACAATGTAGGAGAGGACCCAACGAGTTGGTTGTGCCGAGCTGAACAATTTTTTCAATTTCAAGAAACTCCAGAAGCTGATCAAGTGTCACTCGCTTCATTTCATTTAGAAGGAGGTGCTCAATTGTGGTATCAGTTACTAAAACAGGACACGTCTCATCTTATTTGGGATGATTTCCGAAAAGAGCTGCTTTCTCGCTTTGTCCCAAGCCAATTTTGTGATTTTTTTTTTGTGAACTAACCAAATTGCAGCAACATGGAACTGTGCAAGAATACCAATCGCAATTCGAAAGACTCTTGACCAAGGTCGGGCATCTACCTCAAGCACAACAAGTGAGTTGCTTTGTCAGTGGGCTACGGGATTCTATTTGAGCTAATGTTCAAGCAGGAAGACCAATGACACTTTCTGAAGCCATTGGGTTGGCAAGATTATTTGAATCTCGAAACCTGCTGCAGAAAAAGGTGAATCCTTCAGTGGCCCAACTGAATATCCAACCAGCCAAGAATAAAACCAATGGGATCTCTGCAATTCCAGTGAGAAAACTTTCAGCTGCAGAGCTACAAGATAGAAGAAAAAGAGGTCTTTGTTATAATTGTGATGAAAAAGTATTTATGATTGAAGCTTGCCTAGATGAAGAAGATGGTGATGTGATCATGGAGGATAAAGCGGCAAAAGTTTTTTATGCAACAACCCCTGAGAATATCGAAGGCGAAAGGGAAAAGGAGAAGTCTTGGTCCATTGGCAAGGCCTTTCACCATCGGATGCAACATGGGAAGATATTGAATTCATGATTTTGCACTTGAGGATAAGCGACCTCTTTAAGTGGGAGGGAATTTGTTACTATCAATAAACGGATGTGCTATACGAACGTGGCCACTCAACTTGCTACGTGGCCTTGAATTAGTCTTTGTTGAATAAGTCTTGTTTGTTAGTTTTGGTTATTAAGTCTAGATTCCATTTGAATAAGCCTTCCTTTTTATAAGGAACTGAATTTGTAATATTTCTATTTATTTGAAATTAACTAATTAAGTCAATAACATAATAGACTTTTACCAACTTCACTTGAAGTCTTACAAAGGAGGATTTTGGGTTTCTCTCGAAGTACCCAAGTGTCAACAACTTTATTAATTCTCTCTTGAAGAAAAACTTTGAAACGCCAAAATAGGTAGAACTAAGGACGCCATACCACATTCTTAGTGCAACAAAGGAACATCATGGGTAGAACAATTGTCTCGGTGCTCAATATCAATGGGATTTTTCCTCAGCCCGGCACTTGTGTCCGCCACCAACTTGGTGGTGAATGGCTTGGAGGAAATGATCTGAATCACACCCGTTTGGATTTATTCTATGCCTTTCTTTTCGTCTCAAGTTTATAGATTTCTTGAGCTACATTTACTGGACTAAGAGGTATTGAGTGATTCAAGAATGTCAGTCTGTCACAACTCATAATGTCATAATGTTACAAAATGAAATAGTTAACTAGCATAACTAGTTTTGTATACAACTGCTGTGGATAACGCGATCCATTTCAATTGGAATCACATAACTCGGCCAATTTTCCCACTTATTTGTCGGTGCAAAATAGACCGCGGCATGGAAATAAATATAAAGCTAAAATTCAGAACTTGTTTGGCAGTTCCACACAAACGAAAGTGGCATGAAGAATCCAATTAGAATGCGTAAAAAGTCTTGTGGGGGCTGGTCTGATTTTTTTAATTTCAATTTTCCTGAAATAAAATTAAAAAAAAAGAAGAAGAAGAAAAAGTTGATAAAGATCATTCACATTCTTGCCTCTTGGGTGTTGGGTGGGTAGGCATGAATCACACAGACGCCCCCCCCTTCCGTCAACGGCAGCAATATTGGTGGCGACAAGCACGCCTTGTCCACATGTCACGTGGTCCCTCAATTTCTCAAATTTTTTTTCCCCTTTCTCGCCTTTAATAAAATGAAAATATCATTCGTTGCACGTGATCTATCTCCTTCACTCTTGATTCTTGAGTCAACCAATTACGTAGTGAATTTATTTTTTTTTAAAAAGAAGAAGTAAATTCTGAGAAACTGGACTGCTTAGCTAAACTACCTCTACGCTACGGCCAAGTGCCGTTTTGAAAATTTCTAGTCGTTGTTCCCACACGCGACCAGTTCCCAACTCCCAAGTCCTCCCAATTGAAGGGAACCAGAGAAGGTCGTCTGTGGGGCTAGGTGCGACTATGTTACAGAGCTTAGATGCATTATAATATAAAATAGCCAACTTTTTTGACCGTATCTGGGGAAGTTTGTAAATTGTGTAATAAATTAATTTCCTTTTTTCTAAATTGAGTTTGACGGAAACAAAGAAAGGGAATATATATTTAAATCATTTTATGATTTTAATCACAATTTTCTCATCATCCAGACTGTCAATGGCATTATTATTACATGTAAGGGCTTCACAATTTTACATAATTTGTAAGAGACATCCCTAACAAAATAGGTAATTGAGAAGGAGAGCTGTATCTTACATAATTACATAAGATATCATAATCCTTACAAGTAAATACCATTCATCCTAAAATTTTTATCTTGAGACATTCATCAAGTAAATAATTAAAATTAAGAGAAATTATTGTAGAAAAGTTGACTTAATAAATTTAAACCAATAACATTTCGAAGTTAAACTATCAATAAAAAAAATCTTCATTAAACAATTCAATAATCATCATCGTCATCCTTACGTATACATATTTGTAGTTGATTATTGTTTTAAAATAACTAACAAAACAAAAATAACAAAAAATTAAAGACGTGTGAAAAGGAAAGCCAATTTTTACTTGAAACTGCAACCGAGTTACCAAAACGACGCCGTGCGGTCGTTCCTCACTTCCCCTTTCACTGTCTATATAACAATACCTCCAAAAGTCCCAAACACACAGCCACAAGCCCACAGCCCCACACCAAAGAAAACACATCTCTGTCTCTCTGTCTCTCTCTCTCTCTCTCTCTCAAATTGTTAACAATGGCGTTGGCCGTGGTACTCCTTTCCATCTCGGTCTTGCTAATCTCACCGGCTCATTCCCTCACCTGCACCTCGCAGAGACTCACCAACAACAAGAAGCCCTACGACAGTTGCCTCGATCTCCCCACTTTGAGCTCTTACCTCCACTACACGTACAACGCCACGAACTCGTCTCTCTCAATCGCCTTCGTGTCGACTCCGGCGTCGCCCGACGGCTGGGTCGCGTGGGCCATCAACCCGACGGCTAAGGGCATGGCCGGATCCCAGGCCCTCATCGCCCTCAAATCCAGCGGCTCCCTCGTCGTCAAGACTTACAACATCATCTCCTACTCCAACCTCACCGAATCAAAGCTCTCGTTCCAAACCTGGGACTTGAAGGCCGAATCCGGTGCCAGCGGGACCACCGTCATTTACGGTAAGCTCAAGGTTCCGGAGAAAGCGGAGACGTTGAACCAAGTGTGGCAGGTGGGTGCTCAGGTGGCCAATGGACATCCCATGAAACATGAGTTTAAGCAGGCGAATCTTCAAGCCAAGGGGCCATTGAATTTGGTCAAGAAGCCCGGTAGTTTGACGCCGGCGTCGGCGCCGACTCCCGGTACCCCCGGTAGCCCCGGCGTTCCTTCTCCCGACAGGGGCGGACAGTCGATGATCAGAGCTAATGTTGTTGGATTGTTTATGGGTTTGGTTCTGTTTCTTGTAACAGTTTCCGCTTTGTAAACTTTCTGAGTTTTGTTTTTTATTATTTTTTTTAATTTTTAGTATTTTGCTGTAGTTATTATCCGCATTTTGTCCATTGGAGATCTCTGTGTTTTATTTTTTCGGCGAATAATTAATATATTTATGTTTTACATTTTTTGCTTTTGGGTTTTAATTTAAAATTGGTGAATTATAATAATTAATGGTGCTCGAGTCCGAATGATTGAATTTTTAAATTTTTGGTACTCTTAAATTATTGTTTCTTATGATTATTTATTATTTATTATATATATATACACACACAAATTATTATAATTTGTTGAAACATATACATAACAAATAATGAATAAAAAAAAATAGTACTTTAGTAGCTACAACGACTTGTCCTTTCTATATAGTTGTTTTAGTGTTATTTTATAATGCTGCATAACTCTAATTTTAATTCAAATCTATAATTCGAACCTTCGGTTCTGAAAATAACTATGATAATATTAAAAGTCAAATTATCTATATTTAATTGAAATGGGCCAATGGGGGTTTATTTGTAAATGTGAATCACAAGTGGCGTATTGATTAGTTTTGAATTTTGAATTGTCTGACACTATAAATAAAGGCCATGTGGTATATATAATTCATTGTTTCCTTATTTTATTTTTCAGCGGCCTTTAGACGGAGGGAACAAAGCAATTGAATTCTCACAAGTGCACCTTTTAAAAATGACATAAAGTTTGTTGAAAAAGGTTTAGAGGTCATGAAGAATTTCCCTTTTATCTTTTTTATTTTTTTTTTCACATTTTGGTGCCTTTTTATCTTCCTTTAATTTTCATTCCATTTTGCATGAAGTGAAAAGCAAGGGGTCCCCTCTTTGGCATAATAACAAGACTACGTACTAACGGGTTTTTGGTCCAGTGGGAGAGCCTTTGCACTTACAATATTGAGTGTAATGATTCGAGCCTTCATAAAAGTATTTATGGAGGTTATTTACCATCATCTCTCAATTATTTGATAATTGAGTAGAGCCAGTCTATTCCTCACGAAATGTGAGTGGAGTGGACATCCCTCGAATATTTGAGAGGGTTTAAAGAATTTAGGCAGTACTTCAGAGGAGTACATACCACGAAAAAAGACTCAATTGTAGAATCTGTTTGTAAATATTAATTGTAATACCTACAATTCTGTATAACAATATTAAAAAAAAAAAACAAGACTACGTGCATATCATAGAATAAGCGACAACAACTGTACAGTTATAATAATATCATGAACGTATTAAAAAAACAAAACAAAATTAATAATTGGCGTATGCTGTTGATTAGAGTGTGACGTTTTGTGCTTTTTCTTTTGCCTACAACGATCGATCTTCATCATCAAACTCCTTTCATTGATATAATTGCAACAATTCTACGTGGATTGATTAGCCATAATAGTTCTTCAAGCCACGTTTACTTTTTTGTCGGAGGTGCGTTTTGTACTTTTGTTATAACGGGAATATTGTGTAGCAAAATAATGGCGTTACCATCATACCTTTTATGATGGCTCTTACTTAGTATTGATCCAAAAAGAGTTAGAATCTATAGCGATCCATGGAGTTTTTTATGGGTATATTTAGATGAAACTTTGAAGTTTCTAGACTTGCAGACTTGAGATGTTGGGGGGTGAGTAAAAATAACTTGGGGGCTCTTTTGTGCAACGCCACTTAAAAACTTGAATTCCACGGCCAATGTTTCCCGTATCAAAATGTATATGAAAATAAATTAAGAATCTAATATTTGATAATCAAAAGTAGATATGTAGTTAATGGTTTGGTTCAACCTATACGAACAAATTAGGAAAAGAATCTTTTAATTTTAAGAATTAGATTTTGAAAGTGTTATTTTTGGTACGCGACTGGAGCATAATATTGGGTTTCCTATCAATAGATTGGCATCTAGCAAAGTAATTTTGCTGTAATTCCCATTTAGAGCCATTGGCTTCCATTCCCAAATCGTCATCACTGACATCAAAATTGTTCTTACGATTCACCGCAGTAGTGCACTGGCTTATGCCAAATTGATCAAATAAGCATTAAATCTCAAATCAAAATGACAGCTACGGATTGGAGAGACCAGAGAAATTGGCGTTAATCTTTTCTATAGAATAGGCATGGGGCACATTTTCAAAACATTGCCGAAAATGTAAAAATGAATTCACAAAAATCATTAACCTGAATTTCTGTAATTGGGTTGGATATAAATCAAATTTGGGCCGAAGCCCAAACTCATGTTACCGGCCCACACATGATCACACAAGACGAGTGACGACACGATGAGAATCGACAAAATCGTGATCACAGTAACTCACAAGGATAAGGAAATTCAAAATCTTATGACCAAAAATTGCACACGAAAAATTGAGAATGAAGGAAAGAAACTTCTTCCTTTTCAAAAGGAATTCAGACCCCGCACGAGCCACGTGGCTCATTTACTAATCATGCCTGCGCGTGATCTCCACGAATCTCCCATTTCACGCTAAGTCAACCGCTTTTCTCCAATTCAGCATCCCACGATTGACTCGTTACACGTGTCGCGCAATCATTGGCAACCACTCTCCCCCGCACTTTAAAAAGGGGAACAATTTTGTAACCATGTCATTTTTTTTTAACTCGCTCCACTGCTTCATTCACTCAGTCCCTTTATATTCCACCAAATTTATCGGCGCTTAAGCTTTCCTTAATCTCTGCTCATGGCTTCCTCTTCCTCAACACGTTCGATAGTTCTGGGGCTTTCGCTCTGGTTTCTGTTAATCTCACCCGCGCTGTCACTCACATGCACCTCACAGTCGAAGAATCTCAAAAACGAAATCTACGTCCACTGCCTCGACCTCCCCTCTCTCTCCTCCTTCCTCCACTTCACCTACGACGCCTCCAACAGATCCCTCTCCATCGCATTCGTCGCCGCCCCTGCGAAATCCGGCGGCTGGATCGCGTGGGCCATAAACCCGACGGCCCCGGGCATGGCGGGGTCCCAGGCGCTGGTGGCGTACAAGGACTCCAAGGGGGCCGTGACCGTTAAGCTGTACAACGTCAGCAGTTACGAATCCATCGTTCCGACGAAGAAGCTGTCGTTTGATGTGTGGGACACCAGCGCCGACGAGTCCGGGGGGTTGATGAGGATTTACGGGAAGGTTAAGGTGCCGGAGGAGCTTGCGAAGGCGGGAAAGCTTAACCAGGTCTGGCAGGTGGGGCCCAGTGTAACGCCCGAGGGGATGATAGCTAAGCATGATTTCGCGCCACCCAATTTGAACTCTAAGGGGGCTCTGGATTTGAGTGGGGCCCACACCGGCGGGGGTAGTACCGGAACCGATTCCAGGACTAAGAAGAGAAACGTGAGTTTCTTTTTTCGTATTTTTATCTTCTTTTTCTTTTAATATTTTAAATTTTAAACCGTTGTTAATTTTTTTAACTAAAGAAAAACAACTCTTGAGTTATTATTTCTGTTTATTTTGCTTAATTTTGGAATTATTAAATTGATTCAAAATGGGTTTGTAGTTAAACTTTGTTTTTTTTTTCTTTTTTTTAAAAGATGAGGAATTTTCTTTTTCAAGTCCAGAAAATTTTGAATTTTTTGGTTTTTCTTTGACTTGGAGACATTGTGAGTTTTTTTTTTGGAAAATTTTGACTTCTAATGAAATCTTTTTGCTAAAGAACTGGATTCCGTTTATTTCTTTGTGTTTACCAGTTGGGTGATTGGCTAGATATAGAATGATATCTTACAGGGATTCTTTAATTTGATTACAAATTTGATTGTTTTTAATGTCAGATTCATGGGGTATTGAATGCTGTGAGTTGGGGAATTTTGTTCCCAATTGGAGCCATTATTGCCCGGTACTTGAGAACTTTCGAGTCTGCAGATCCGGCATGGTTTTATCTCCATGTACTCTGCCAGTCCTCTGCATATGCTATTGGGGTTGCCGGCTGGGGAACCGGTCTTAAGCTTGGGAGCGATTCAAAAGGAGTTACATACACTGGGCACCGGAATATTGGAATTGCCCTTTTCAGTCTTGCAACTGTTCAGGTAACTAAAGCTCTTGTTGTCCACGATATTAATCTAATTTAGCATTACAAACTTTAGTCATTTTGTTTTCTTGAATTGAGTGACTTAAAATGTGTGGCTTATATGCTGACTCGAGTATTATAGACAATGTGACACGAGTATGGCCATTGAAGTTGATGGAGTTCCTTGATATTGTGTCTTGTGGCTGATAATTAATTCCAAAAGAAGTATTTTGGAATTTTTAGTATGTGAATTGGATTGGTTTGATTTGCTATAAGATAGAGATATTATTCTAGCTTTTTCCCTTTCTGCTATGCTAACTGGTTATGTGTCGTGAAGTTATATTTTTATTTGATTTTTTTCCTTCTCTGATAAAAACTCCCTCTTTCGGCTCTTGTTAGATTTTCGCACTGTTCTTGAGACCAAAGAAGGACCACAAGTATCGGTTTCACTGGAATCTCTATCACCACAGTGTTGGATATGCCATACTCGTGCTTGGCATCATCAATGTGTTTAAAGGGTTGGACATTTTGAACCCCGAAAACAAATGGAAATCAGCTTACATTATAGTTATTTCGGTCTTGGGTGGGATTGCTGTGCTGTTGGAAGCAATTACTTGGATCGTAGTCATCTCAAGAAAATCTAGGTCCAGAAAGGCCTAAGATTGATACAGCTACCGGATCGGCAATCAACTAAACACTTTTTAGAAGATTGTGATTTTATGATTATACCTCTTTTGTTGCGAGGTTTATCTACGCCGGCACCTATTTCTTTCTTTCTTCTTTTTTTTTTTTTCTATTTTTTTACCCTTTTATCTATCTTTTGTAGTCTGTAGAATGGTTTGCTTTCACTTGTTATTATGTCACTTAGGATGTAAGTAAAGATTGTTTGAACTTTCTTCTACTCTGTCAGTGTGTCTTCAACTAGGAATTATTAAGTTTTCATGTTTGTGCTTGTCCATTGAAACGATTGGTTATAGGTGATTCATGATATACAAACAAATATCCCTTTTTTGTAATTTGCGCAAACATACAGTATACATTTCGGCTTGCAAGTGGAAAGCAACCTCAATTGATTAATCAATCCTTCAAGCAATATCCTCCTATTTGAATCGTGTTGCAATTTGCAGCCTCATCTGTGAGCTCACATGGCAGATGGAGTCCGTTTCACTCAACACTGTCGAGTTCATCACGTTCTGCATTTGCGGGCACCTCGCAAACAGTTCCCCTCCACTTGTCAATATTTATGATCTTCTTCGCTTTCTTGAAACTTTAATCACACAACTGATAAATCCTTGAAAAATTTTGATCATTCTTTGATTTGATCTACTACATAATGAGTGCAAAGTGATTTGTACAATGTGTCATGATCACGAGAGCTCAATGAGTAAAAATATTCGCATGACAACGACATCCATCTTTAGACGATTGTGTATGTTAGTTTATATGTATAATCAAGCCAACTTTATTACCCACTCATCATACTTAATTGCATTACGTGTCGATTTTCTAATCGAGATAGACTAATGGGTCGTCATATTCGATTGCAATTTGTCACCATGTTGTTAGTAAATTTCTTGAAGTTTTCGGAAAGCGATTAAGTGTGCAAAGTTGATTTGATAGATTATACTTTAACTCGAATCCCGTAGCGGAGTGAGTATTTTTTTTATCCTTTGTTATCACGATTTTGGTTTGGTGCACGATTAGTTTAATTAAGTATCCTTATTGACTTAGTTAAGTCTCCTTAGAACAGGGTCCCTCAATCGATGCGTTTTGTTCTTCGTCCCCACGTTGCTAACTTTGGCTTTCATTTTTGCATTATTAAGCTTTGTTTACGGATTCCCAGGTGACAAGTGACAACGAAGCAATAAAAGGAGATGCCTCCCACCTTTTATGGTCAAGTCTTCTCATCTTTGTGATTGGTTCCATTGGAATTATGTATGAATTTTGACATGGGAATTTTTTATTTCATCGGATAAGAACGGATAATATAATCGATTGATTAATTGTATATAAATAATTGGTGTGTTACGTGCGCATAGTTGTAAACTTAAGGCATATTATTTGTCATTTAAAAATATATATGTGACTTTTAACCCAGTTCATATCTCGTAAGTAATTGACAATGTAATTAATTTGAAAACAAACTAAGAAAAGGAGTTTAATACAAGTGATGAACCCTAATGAAAAATATTCCCAACCGTCTCGTTGAAAAATTGTAAGAACTGCTCTAAGTAGCAACATAAATGCATAGAAAACGAGAGAAACTGCTACAAGTATAATGCTAATTTTTTACAACGCTATATTAAAAATGTATTAGTTAAAGCTCTAATTGAGGAGGCAAAGTAACAACCTAATAAAGGGCAGTTAATTAAATTGAGAGCAAAGGTAAATAAAAAAAGTGGGTAAGAAATTAAGAGTCCCAAAGCCAAAGTAGGTGCGAGAGGCAACTGCCTGGGATTGTGATATTGATAAAGCGATGTGAAAGCCAAACAAAGCGTAATCGTGCTTTTAACAAAAGCAATTTTGTGATTATGACCTTTGAACCCACATGCCTAGGTTAGCTCAAGTATGGCCACGGCTCTTCCTTTTTTAATCTTTGCAATGAATGTATTTTTGCCATTAATATGTACATCAAAGGATGGGCAGGTGATCCCATCTAACTCTCAACTCACAATGAGGAAAAATGAAACAAGAAAACAAAAGATGGAATCGATTAAACTTTTTGTAAAGAAACTTATCATGTAGATGGTAATGACTTGCATGTGAGCCTAATCAAATTAAGCATGTTAATTATGGAATTAAAATGCATGTACTAAATCGGAGGAGGGGAGAGGAAAATTGAAACAAGAAGACAAAAGAAGGAATGTACCTTCTTTTTTTTTTCTTTTTTTTTGGGGACTGATTATAGACTTACTGAATATAGCACCTGTCGAATCAAAATATTGTATTGATTCTATCACGGGAGATGATTTTGTTAAATTGTTATCTTGACAAAGTCTTGGGTGTCGAGAGTAGTATTACTTTTTTTTTATTCACTATATATTTTAATTAATTGTGATAATATTTATCTATTCGTGATAAGTAGTGAATGAATATAGACTAATATAGCGCAAAAAGTTTTTCTTTGTTGTTTTGAATTCAATTAGTTAAATTAAATGATGTAGAGAGTAAATATTTAGGGCGAGAATATGTTTTTTTTTTAACAATAATGTTATACTTAGTTGGGATACAAACTTTGTATCACAATTAATTTGGTAAATAATGCGTCATTATCTGAACGGTTCAAGTGATAAATAATTATTAAGGCTCCGTTTGGTACAAAATTTTCAAGTAGAACTTATTTAAGTAGAGTTTTTACAAGTACAATTTTTACCCAAAAAAAAAATGTAGTTGTTTGGTTGTTAATGACCGCTTTTATTAAAAATTATAAAATTATTTTAATAGGTAAATTTTTTAAAATTATGTTATGAAAAGAATACAATAAGATTATTAAATATGTAAGATGATATTTTAGATATTTTAATATTTAAAAAAAAATAACCTCTACTCCCAAAAGCCCAAAATTTAAGTTTTTATAAATAAAGGTAAAATAAGTTATTTAACATTCAAACTCTCTACTAAAAAATCAACCAAACACTAACAAAAATTTTGATAAGAGCTTATGAAATTAAATAAGTACTTATAACCATTAGATAAACCGTACCAAATAGACACTAAGCCTTATTACTTTGAATTCAAATAATAAATTTTTATCAATGACACGTTAATTAAGATATAATCCATAAACTAAATATTTCAATTAAATAAATATATCATCACCCTTTCTTCGTAGAAATATCAAGAACGAAAATATTTAAATGAAACAATAATGAAAAGTGTCGTGTTATGGGGCATGTCACAATGATGATAGGATGACCAAATAATAATGAAGATTTTAAATAAATTGACACGTGACATCATTACTGCATCACTAATATCTCACACTTATCAGTGCTTTTATGTAGTATTAGAAAATTATAGTACCCCTTTTTTGAAAAGACAAAAATTAAAATATCAACTGGACCACTTATGAATAATAATCCATCCATTGGCAGCTTTGACCTTTTGTCATGTCCTTGTCTTTTGTTGAACCACCATTAATTAATTGGACCAAAGCATCGAGCCCATCACAAAGGCCAGGTTCTTTAAAGCCTTCGTTTGTTTAAACTTTAAGCCACTCTTTTCTTCGTTAAATACTTAAATTTGCACTTTAATAGATATTAGATAACAATGTGACTGCCAACCAAGTACACCATTTTTTTTCTTTCTAAATTCTCTGTTAATAGAAAAAAAAAAGTAAATATTTATATAGTCATTATTATACTCTTCATTTTTTTCTTAAAAATAAATTTATAAATTATAAAATTTATTATCTAATAGACAAGTGCACGTCAAATCATATTATTTACTTTATAAATTTGATCAAGTGAGTTATCAAGTGATATTTTTGAGTAGTCCCCTTAGCACAAATCTGAGAGATAGACAATTAAGAATTCATTTGGATTTTGGTCATTCTATCGTTTATTTCTTTTTTAAAGAAAATGTAATATTATTAAAAATAAATAATGTATTTAAGTTGATGTTTTCTTATCTTTTAATTTCCCCTAGATTTTTATAATATGCCAGAATCAAACTTCTTATAAGATAACCACTCGTTATACATATACAGGTATATGAGTTGAAATGACAATATTCATTATAAAAATTTCAAATTGACGTACAATAATTAAATGGTTGTTGTCTTTGATATCTGATGGACCACCAGAAATCTCTATGAAAATGAAACCGGTCAGGAGGAGAATGCACGCGATTGTGTGTTAACTCTTTTGTTAATTGATTTAGTAGTAGGCCTTTCAATTAAACAATGCTTGTTAATTGACTTTGTTATATAATAATTGTGTCAATTTGTGTAATTAAGAGTGGAGAAAGTCTATTGTATATCTGAGGCAATACAACCAACTATTATATGTGTAAGTGTGACATGTGTAATTGAATTTAATATAACTATCACTTACATGTTAGTTTTTCAAAATAAATGAATACATATCATAACATCATTTACTTGTTTTATAGTTGACATAGCATCTCCGATGTATTTCAAAATTCCTTATAAGAGTATAAAATATAAAATAGATTAATGATTCTTTGCTACTATCCAGTTTTCCTTGTAAAATTTTTGGCACGATCGAGTTTTAATTTTTTATTTCAGAAAAAAATGATTGATAACACTTCTTTTATTAATTAATAAGGTTATTTATTATTATTATTATTTTTACTACTTAAGTTATTGTGAAATAATAATTAGGTACAACAAGTATTGCTTCATAATATTTTGCCATATACTAAAGAATTATAAAATATTATAATTTACTACATTTCCTTTAGTTGACATTTAATTGATCTATACAATATTAATTTTGCCCTTTCTTCGAGGAAAAAAACGCAAATTCTAATAAAACTTAATAAATAATTTTACCTATTGTATCAAAAACCCAAAAAATAAAAATAAAAATTTACATTTATACAAACGAAAAAAATGTAGCCTAAGGTTTATTGTAATGTATTCCAATAATTTTTCATTCAATTAAATATTAATTTAATTTTAATTATTAATTACCTACAAAAATTGAAAAATAAAGATAAAATTAACAAACAAATATACTTATAAACACATACATACATACATACAATCACAAAAATTTCAAGTATTAAATAATAAAGTTTATATTTGATTGATAACATATGCATTTATATTTTTTAATTCTTATTGATAATTAATAATAAAAATTAGACTTATTTAATTAAATGAAAATTATTCAATACAATGATAAATATTTAGTTAATAATAATTAAGTTCTATTGATAATTTATAATTTTTCCCCTTAAAGAGTTGGTAAAAATTAATATTTTATATGTCAACTAACGGTCAACTAATGTAAAAGTAATAAAATACAAGATTTTATAGTTCTTTAACAATAAAATATTAGGGTGCAGTAGTCATTGCAACTATTTGTTTATTTCACGATAACTTAATTAATTAAAAAAAACCTAATTATTATAAACACGAGCTAAAAACGAAAACTTGTCAATTGGAAAGTGATTATCCCTTTGTACTAGTAATTTTTTCAAATAAAATAATACTAATTCGAAAAAGAAAAAATTTATTATATTCAAAATATAATTTGTTTCCATCACTAATTATGTTGATTCCATACACAATTTTTTTTTTTCAATTTTTGCACTTGAATATTAGTATCTTTATTTATTTATTTACTTTTAAAACCTTAAAACTCATTTAAGTACAATTTGTAATTTCCAAATAAAATCCCGGCTCGCTGGCCCAAACCACCACAAGATTGACCGGGCCCGACCCAATCATTTCCATTTAAATACTTCCACTTTTGTAGCAATTCTTGAAATAGTGGTGCTTTAAAGACCCCTTCAATGTACCGATAGATCCTCTCTTCCATTGAAATTATATGAAAGGACAAGTACAAATATAATAAACCCATTTATATTTATTCCATCTCGTTTGCTTGGACATACATGATTTTTTTTTTTTTTTCATGTTGCAGTAAACTCTTCAAAAAATATATATATATATATTATTTATGATTCTCATCCATTCAATTCGTTTACAAAAATTTAAAATAATCTATTTTTTCTTTTTTTTTAGATTAATTATATTTATTCTTGAAAAATTAGTGATTTTGAGTTTTATAGAGAGAGAAAATGATCAAAGAGAAGAATATAGATAATAAAAATTCAAAAAATTTCACCAGCAGAATTATTTTTTTTTTGAAGGGTGATGTTACAAGCACAATGATAGATTGAACAAAATAAAGGGAATTCACAATAAATATAGGTTAATTTGAGGAAATCTAGACTCCAAAATAGTAATGGCTATTGGAGAAACTTATAAAACTCCCAAATGCAACTTACAAGTAGCCAAAATAATAATACAAATTCTTTATTGAATAACATTATGCTTGACTACAACTTCGCTTAGGATTACAAATCTAAAAAATAGCAAACACTAAGCATGTTCTCCCATCATGCTCCATAACTTACACCATGATTCCACAAGTAAGTTCAACTATTTTTTGACTAATTCAAAATTAACTGATAACATAAAATAAAGTAAATAAAAATAGATAATAAAAACAGTAATTAATAAATTATTTTGGGATGTTGTATCATCAATTCCCCCTTGAGAATACCCTTGTCGTCGTGAGTAAATTTTCTTGAGGTATTTTTTTTTTCTCTTTTGTTTCTAATTCATAATTAGATATAACAATGTCTTGAACCTCTCTGGAAGATTCTCCATTAATCCAACCATTTTCTTCATTTCTATTTTTGATATTTTATCGATGAATGATTCCTCATCATTGTGCCTGGGCATTTTAGCTTCGCACTTGAAAGAGACCATCTTTGGCAGGCCAGATAAAACTCTAAGCTTTAGAATGCGAATAGCGAACTTGTTGAATACGTTGAGTTTCGCAATGAACCCACAAGCTTGTTGCATTGTTGAACAAATTCATTGTCCTTTGAGATTGCCATATTGCCACTTTGTTGTTTCCTATCTCGAGCTTTGCATCCAATTTGATTGATATTTCACCCATCATGCACGATGATCTCTCTTGATAATTCTTTTTATTTAAGAATCATAACCTCTATCAATTTCATTATCCTCTCTAATCACTACTACTCCATTGTAAGGATTTGCTCTTTTATATTTATCCCCTTATTTTAATACCAACTGCTACAGATATAATGATAACTTGAGTAAAATAGAAAGAATTCACAAGAAATATAGGTTAATTCGATATAACCTAGGCCTCCAAAATAAATATTAGTTCTTCAATAAATATTAGACTTTAAGTACAACTTAGCCTAGGATCATGAATATGAAAAATAGCAAACACTAAGCATGTTCTCATATCATACTCCATAACTTATACTATGATTCCGCAAATAAGTTGAACTAGTTTTGATTAATTCAAAACTAAGCAGCAACATAAAATGAAGTGAATAAAAATAGATAATACTAATAATTAATAATTTTTTTGAGATGTTGTATCAGGTGATATAAGGAAATTGTAAAAGATTTTTTTTTGGGTTTTTCTGTCAACGGCATAAGAGCTTTATGTTATATTTATTTCCTACATATTGTGTGCTAGCAGAAATCATTCTAATTATTTTATGCTTTACTAGATTAAGACGTAACTAATGTCAAATATTACAGAGCAATTTTGATAGACTCTTTTATTATGTGATTAAATATTATGCTAAAGAGTCTAATTTTGTCACACCCCATATATTACTATATTATAAACAAATATAATCTTTAGGATTGGCAAAAAGACCGGGCCTACCCAAGTTGGGGTCGACACGGCCTGCCCCACATGAATTGGACCTAGATAAGGGTTTAGGAAAAAAGCTTGGTTTGGCCCGAACTTTTTAATTTATAAATAAAATATATCAAATTAAAAAACAACTCAAAATATTATATTAATATTTTTTATTAGTATTTGTGATTTATTATGTTGTGTTATTGATATTTTGTATATTAGACTATTATTTTATTATGTATTAAATAATTGTCTTTAATTTAATTTTTGTTTACTTTATCAATAATTTATTTTAAAATTAATGAAGGCCAGACCTGGCTGATCTAAGTTTGGATGGACTTTTAAAGAATTTGGGCCTATTCTCAATAACTCGGGCTTCAAGCCCGGCCTAGACTCTTAATTTGCTCATCCTAATAATTGTTAACTATGTCACACCCTATATATTAGTATGTCATAATAGTTAATTATAAACAAGTATAATATTTAAAACTCATAATGAGATAGATAATTTTGTACTAATATATAATTTATTTATGTACTCAGCCATAGTATTTAAGTGGTTCTGTCTCATTGAGAGTCACTGTTTAGACAATTCATACTTAGCTAAAAGGTGTAACTTTATCCTCTGCTGTCTCGTGGTACTTGTTGTGTGCAGATTGTTGAAAAACAAGAAGGCAGCAAGTTGTGGAAGTTCAAAATCATAGCGAATCAAGGTATTTAACTTGTCTCTCTCTCAAGTATGTGTTCAGACGTATTTGCAAGATTACAAGGTTTTGAGTATATTATTTTAGAATTTTGGAGTGAAAAAACTGTTAAAATAAAAAATTTGAATAAAATGATTGTTAATCTAGAGAAAAAGGATAATTTTGGTATTAAATGGAAATATAATTCGAAATGGAATTTTACAAGGATAATTCCCTTTGTAAAAATAAAATTGACGAAAAGAGAAACCCGACCCGAAGAAAGTCATGTGGTTTAGAAAACAATCCCTGTAAGGGTAAAATCGGGAAATCACCTCATAAGTTTAAAACTCGAAGAGCCGAACGCGAACGCGAACCGCGACACGGACACGGACACGGACACGGACACGAAACGCGACGTCAATATCATCATCCGCTGGGGGGCTGGGATTTGTGGGCATATACGCATATGCTTTCCCAAAATAACACCCCATCAATATCACCGTTTCTTTAACACAGGGAATCATCGAAATGACAACTGAATTTGTCGTTCTAAGAAAGAAAAACAACTGAAAGAAAGACGACGACAGGATGGAGGCAATACAGCGCAGAGTGGAGTCGTGGATCAAGGACCAGCGAGCGAAGATGCTGAATGTGTCGTGGGGTCCACTTCAGTGGCGAATGAAGTGGCCGCCGTGGAACGCCGGCGAGAGGGAACAGAGGAAGAGGATTCATGAAGAGTACGAGAAGCGCAAGAAGCAGCTTCAAGATCTCTGCCGCGCCGTCAAGGCCGAGTCCGTTTCCGACCTTCAGGATATTTTGTGTTGCATGGTCCTCTCTGAGTGTGTGTACAAGGTTACTCTTAAATTTAATTTACTTTTAAAAGTGACACTTTATATAAAATGCAAGCCAACTGTAATCGAAAGATTTCTACTGCGTTTTCCTTTTGCTTGTGAATTGTAATTGCATGCCTCAATTATTTTTTATCGAAGTGCTGTAATTTTGATAAAATTTCGTGCTTTCTGAGTTCAGTTGAATAGAATTAGGGCATTGAATGCAAGAACATGTGATATTGTCAACTGTTAGAATTTCATTTCTAGGAAACATGCAATGCAGATGATTTTAGTGCTATGGACTCTTTAGGAAATGTCAGTTTTGATTATTCATTGTCTATAGTTGTACTGCACGTTTTGATGTGCTTGTTAGAGCAGTTCTAAAACCTAGAATTATTTTTTTGGAGTAATGACTAGTGACTCTGTGTGCAAAGGAAAATGATTAGTGATAGCGTTTTACATATTATGCTTCATGTAATTTCTAAAGGTATTGCTGGAGGAATGACAAAATTGAGTCACTTATTTAGAAGTTATGATAGTTGGTTCTTGTGGATTCATGGATCTCAGTTGTCTATGTCTCTAATGAGAGCCACATATGTCTGAAATTTTGGTGGAGAGAAGTTTTTGGTTTATAGTTAATGCTATTTTCATCTTGAACTGAAAGTTTCATATGTTGAATGAATTTGTTCATTGTTTCATGGTAGAGACCTGTTATTGAGATAGTTCGAGCTGTAAACAAATTTAAGGCTGACTTTGGAGGACAAATTGTTTCTTTGGAGCGTGTGCAACCTTCCTCAGACCATGTTCCTCACAGGTTTTTTATTCTTTTTAAATTTTTCTGTTCATTAGGTTTAGTTTACAATATGCACTTGCTTTACTAAAGTCATTTGTCTCTACCATTTTTCTAGATTTTTTTTTTCAAATAAAAATGGCAAAAACATTTGATGTATTATTTTTCCCTCAAATTTGAATTTTGACTCTTTAATGTCTTTGCAGGTACCTACTGGCTGAAGCAGGTGATACATTGTTTGCTTCCTTTATTGGAACAAAGCAGTACAAGTAAGTATATTGGATAAATGTTTTGTTGAACTTTTAACATGCTTCCTACTGTTTACTTTTGGAAACATGATTCCTTTCTCCCATTAACTAGGGATGTCATGACTGATGCAAATATACTGCAAGGAGCTATATTTCATGAGGATGCCATTGAGGATATGGAAGGGATCGAGTTAGGTGAATCTAAACAAGCCAAAGAACAGAAGGGGAATGGAGAAAACCGGTGGAATCCCCTGGAAAAACCTAGGCAACTAAAAGATAAACCTAAACCTGCTGCACATCGGGTATGAATGATTGCATAACTGTTTTCATTGCTTTTAACTTGTGTTTCTTTAGCAGGTTATTATAATTTGTCTTGTATACTATCATCTGTCCTCTGATGTATTTTATGTATTTTTATGCGTAATCCAATTCATGTTCTTGCTTTGAGTCATTACTGATTGGCTATAAATAAATTAACTTTTTTCCTTTTAAATTATTATATTAGGGTTTCTTGGCTCGTGCTAAGGGGATACCAGCTTTAGAGTTGTACAGACTTGCTCAGAAGAAGAAACGAAAGCTTGTATTATGTGGACATTCGCTTGGTGGAGCAGTAAGCCTGACCTTCCTGCTTCTGTATGAATTTTCAGCACTTTGCTTGTGATTAATGTATTTCTCATCTACTCCATGCGCCATTTTATCTGTAGGTAGCTGCATTAGCTACCCTTGCCATTTTGAGGGTTGTTGCTGCATCCTCTTCATTAAAAGAAAACGACAAAGTTCAGGTCAAATGTATTACATTTTCCCAGCCTCCAGTCGGAAATGCAGCTTTAAGAGAGTAGGTATCAGATCATTTGATACATAAATACTTATATTAGCTTGTAGAAGAAGGAAGCATTAATATGTATTTTAATTTTTTTTCCTAATTTTCAGTGCTATAATAAATTTTTTAATTTTTTATTTTAACAGTTATGTTAACAGAAAAGGGTGGCAGCATTATTTCAAGAGTTACTGCATTCCTGAAGATTTGGTGCCCCGCATCCTATCACCTGCTTATTTTCATCATTATAATAATGTTCAACCTCTGTTGGTGTCTGCTGAAATTAGGACAAATGGTTCATTTGTGTCTAAACATGAGGAAGGGGTAGAAAAATCCAGGGCAGAGAAGCCAAGAGAGAATGAAGGCGAGCAGTTGGTTTTGGGATTAGGCCCTGTTCAGAGCTCCTTTTGGAGACTTTCAAGGCTTGTCCCTTTAGCGAGTATAAGAAGTCAATTTAACAAGTACAGAGCAAAACAAGTTGATCCTGTAGCATCCTCTGTGACTGATTCTGCTGTGACATCTTCAATCGAAGATGTGGCAGATGAACCGCAATCTCTTGAAATCCAAGAGGGTTCTGATGGCATATCTCTCAAACCACTAGCTGAGACCAATAATGGGCAATCAAATGAAGCAATAAATGAAAAGTTAGTAGAAAAAAGAAACACAGATGTTGGGGATGGGAGGAAATGGCGCAGAGTGCCTTCTTTACCTTCATATGTGCCATTTGGGCAGGTATATAATGTGATTGTACTTCTTTTACTTTCTTTCTATTTTATCTGACGACTTACATGTGTGGAAGAAGGAAAAGTAGTTGAGAAACTGGGGTTCCTTGATTCTTTAGTAACTTTTCTTTGATTTCCTTTGGTTTTATAGGATTTTTTTTTTTTTGGTACTTTTAGTGGGTTTAATTTACAATTTGTTTGCTATAAATGAGGTCATTAGGGCTTTGTTTGACTGTTAAGGATGCGTGCTAATCTTGTTTTCTAGCAATTCGCATAAGCTGTTCCCTTTGTTCGGTAGAATGAAAATAATTTGTTTCTTTCTTCTCACTAGATCCCTCTGGAGTAACGATCAAACCCTCTTTAGTTTGTGTTGGCTACCCTTGTTATATCTTCTTGTGCATAGTTCATTTTGTCTTACTAATGAAGCTAATATAATTAACTAAACTAGAAAATGAGGTTCTAGCCAAGTCATTTGTTATATTGCCCAACACAAGGGTATTTCTTTTTGCTGCTTTCCTCTTATGTCACTGAGAATAATATTTATTGTCAGCTAATCTTGATGTTATTAAGTCAGTTATGATTGGAGTATCTAGTTTACTAAGACTTATTTTATTCATTACAGCTTTACCTGTTGGAGAATTCATCCGTGGAATCGCTGTCCAGTGCAGAGTATTCTAAGCTAACATCGGTATGAGCTTCCTTGAATACTCTCTCTCTCTCTTTTTTTTTTTTTTTCAATTTATGAAAAGTTTAAGAATTTTTTAAGTTCTTGCAAATGAGGAATGTTTGGTATTTTATTTATTCTACATAATGTAAATGAATTGTAACTAGTATTAGTTGGTGGTTACATATTTGATAAGAATTATTTGGTGGTATCCTCTTCTTGAATCTCTCATTTTGCTTGATTTATTCTGGCAAAGACATTTTCAGGTCAAATCTGTGATTGCTGAATTAAGGGAACGATTTCAATCACATTCTATGAGATCATATAGGTCTCGATTTCAGAGGTAATGAAATGCTTTATGTACGTACATATGATTATGTCTCTCTGCTTACACCTTACTCAAATTTCTTTCGTTAAGTGAAATTACATGAGTCATATGTTGGATAAATGGAATCTACTAAAAGATACAGGAAAGAAACTTAGTTGTCTGAAGAGTCTGGAAAATAAGAATTGTTTAAGGTGCTGCTAAAGTTGCTTAAAATGATCTCAAATAGATTGAAGATCACGGACTGAAAACTTAAGAAACTATGAATTCTGTTTACATGGAATCCAACTAGTACTGGTATGAAATGTCAACACTGCTACTTCTATTATCATCTTGTAACTGTAACTTTTGAAGACACCAGAATTATGCTATTGCAGTGTTTACAACCACCATCATGGTGCCACTACCTCTGCTGTTGTGACGTTGGTGGAGCTAGATTTGAAAATTGTAGAGGAGTCGAAGTGGAAAAAAATTAGGGGACTGGAGTACAAATAATTTTTTTTCAGGATTGAATTATAAATACATGTTTATTTTTTTCAAACTTGTGGGACCTGGCCTCCACCAGACCTACTCTACTTCTTTTTTGTCACCACTTTGGAAATTAATGGGGTGTTTAATACGTCATTATCTTGTTTTAATTCTAGATGATGACTTCAGGACAGAGAATAGTAGATAACAATACTATTTGTGACAGCAAGAAAGTAGTGTTTGCCTGTATCTGGTATGCAGACTCGTAGACGTCTCCATTTTATTAGGCATTTTCTCGTTTCCTTTTTTTTGGTGCATGCCTCTGTGCTCTATACCATCTACAATAGAACCTCGTTAAATTAATACTCAGATAAATTGATAAACTTGATCAAATAGTAGTTTTTGTAGATCCCAACTTGGTGCCAATACGGTAAATTAATAATTTGATAAATTTATTATATAATAAATAAATAAATAAATAATCTTATTTCCTATAGTACCCAATTAATACATAAATTAATCAATAACTAATTTGAAATTTCTTTGTTGTACTAATATAATGCTTTACATGTTTCATCAGTCGCTATTGCTTTTTTTACACTTTTTAGATGAAAGCCATTGTTGTATTCTATGTGTTATGTTGGGAGAAATAAGAGAAAGATCAGCTTAATAAACTTTCTAAAAAAAAGTCTTCTCTAATGAGTTACCATGTAATCTTGATCTAGTCAAAGGATTATCAAGTGACCGATTCACTCAATCAATATCAAATCAGAATCGTATGTTACAACTTGACAGAATCATTACATTCTCTAATTATACTACCTTTATACTTCATAAAAATTTCCATTATGAATGTGATATTAACTTTATAAATAATAAATTATTAATTTATTGATGAATTAATAATTATTAATGCGATATATTAATATTTGCTAATTAATAGATTTTTCATGGACCCAAGACTATTAATTTATCGAGGTTTTACTGTATTTTACTGCTTTTTCCAAAACCCTACAATTACTGGTTCTCTTGATAAAATTTAAGCTAGTTTGTTAAGATTTACATGAAGTATTAAATGTTAATGTGATTGTGGTAAATCCTCGTCTTTCATATTTTTAGGAAGGTTTCTCTGATTATTCAATTTTAGCAAGTTTTCTTTTGTAATTAGCGTGAAATGTTATTGTTGCAGGTCTAATAATTGATTCTTTTTCCTTGTAGAATCTATGACCTGTGCATGAGTGATGGTGCTGCCATATTCTCTGGAATGGAGCAACTACAGCAGTTTCCACATTTACAACAATGGCTTGGCCTTGCAGTGGCAGGTACCGTTGAGCTTGGGCATATCGTTGAGTCTCCAGTTATTCGTGCTGCTACTTCGGTTGTTCCTCTGCGATGGAGTGGGATTCCTGGTGATAAGAATTCAGAATCATTAAAAGTTGATATAAGTGGTTTCAGGTTGCATTTGTGCTCGCTGGTTCATGCTCAAGTAAATGGTAACTGGTATTTACATTTTCTCCTTTTTCTCAATTCTTTTTGCATCAGTTTTGGTATGTTTTTTCATGGGAGCCTAATTTTATCTTCAATTGTATCTGTTCTAGCTGTGGCAATTCCTGTATTGTGCACGTCTTTCCTAAGTCCTTTATTTTTTCTTTTTTAATTTTAATTTTTAATTTTTAAAGTTGATTTTTTGCTGAATCTTTTGTACTTTGAATGATATGATCTCCGTTGTTGGTCTTTAGTTCTTTTGAGCGTCTTAATTTTATTACCCAACAGTCATAGTCTTTGTCTGCTGGTAAAAAGAAATTTACATTTAACTATTTCTGAATAAACCCAAAATAAAATAAAAACGGGGAAAAAAAACGTCGACATAACATATATATTAGAACCTCTTGCCTTTTTAAGGGATTTTGGCATTTTGCAAAGCAGCTATTTGCCGAGGGATCTATGATTGCAGCTCTCCACAATCAAAAAGCCTTGTATAATGCCGAGTCTAAAATGTGTATACTGGGAAGGATGAATAAGAATAGAATAAAGTTGTCTGCTTGTCAGATTATTCTTTTTTCTTTTTCGTTTCGTTGTTGTGTCTGCGGTCTGCCATAGAAAGTGTACAGATTCATAGGAGCTAAGTGCAGGCTTGCATTATTTAAACAGTGGATAATAGCACATATTTTCCCTTTTACAGAAAACTGATGTAGAAGGGAAGAGGAACTTTGTGAACTTTGGAATAGTCATGCTTTGCTGTTGAAGTTATTCTGTTCTTGTTGAGTTGATACAGACATTGATAATCACACATACTAGGTCATAAAAATTGATTTGTGATTCAACTTTATATGCAGTATAAATTTTTTGGGGGCATTACTTTATAATCAGAATAACTTTGAATCCATTTTATTAGATGAGTGAAATGGTTTATTGTGTGTGAGATTCCTTGTTTTTCATCACATTATGTCTCTCAATCAGGTGTTCAACTACAGTGGAGTCTTTTCCTTCAGCTCCAACATACTCTTCCAATATTGGAGTACAGCCAGAATTACAACAAATGCGAGTCTTAGTTGGAGCTCCTCTAAGACGACCTCCAAACTTATCAATTTCAGTCTTTCCTTCCATTGATTCAGAAACTATTGATTGTTGTATGGAACATGGTTCAGGGTCAGCTGATGATGAAAAATTCATCCGTCCCGAGGGTTTGAGTGATGTTTTTATATTCTGCACCAGTGATTTTACCACAGTATTCAAGGAGGTGCACTTCAGAACTCGTAGGGTGCGACTACTTGGCCTTGAGGTATTGATTTGGTACATTATAAATAATGTACCACATACTCTTGTTTGTCTTCCCCCCCTTCTGTTTTTGGGTCGCAGAGATTATGGCTTATTGTTTTGTATAGGGTGCTGGTAAAACTTCTCTTTTCAAGGCAATACTCGGTCAAGGCAAACTTGTCAGAACTACCAATTCTGGGAATTTGGATGCAGAGGCTGATGATCAAGAAGGTATTGCCGGTGGTCTATGCTACTGTGATTCAGCTGGTGTAAATCTGCAGGTACATTTGTCTCCCCTTTTGCTTGTAGTTGTGCCTCATTTTTTTCCCTTTGTGGAAAATAGCTCAGCTTCCAGTGTAAACCTTCAGGGCTGCCAATGAGACCTGATTTTATGTAGTTTTAATAAGATTGTACTTGCATGTGATTGCCAACTTTGAATTTGCACATTTGGAATAGAATTCAAGAGGGTGTATGCACACGAATTATATTCATATATAATAACTATGATGGAGATATATTGAGGTATATGCTGGGTTTGAATCCTTATCAGATTAGAATCAAATTGATTTAATCTAGCTATAGCAGGATGTCTGACTCAGTGTTGATTATCCCTGCCGGTAGATTAACCATTTCTATCAGGGTGGTTGATTCAGGTCAAACTCACTCTGGCACTATGCTTTGAGTAATGAACCTTCATACATGTCTTATAATGTTCTACAATTTCTGTTGTTCGTGGAGATTTTGGTTTCTGATGGCTGAATGGAGAGAGTTGAAACTTAATTTTGCCTTGTTGAAATTTTAAGTTCAGGTTTGCTGACAATCATTCACTTCATAGTTGCTCTTGGTCCCTAAAGAATTCATTCCCTTCATGTTAAATTATCTAAAATACTGCAGTCTGACTTATTATTAAATGACTTGTAAAATGTTCCTTGTTGAACACTTCTATGTCATATTTATTTATTGCATTCACTTGTAAATTGCCGCATGCTAGTTGACCACTGAGTGTAACTCATTTATTTGTTCTTTCTCCATTTGATTTAGATGACACGTTTTCTGACTGATATTTTGTAAGACAAACATCTTTATGTTCTCTTTTTATTATTGATTTCTGCATCATGCCGTCTGATTGAATGGATTAACTTGCTTATATATATAATAATGATATAAAATTCTGGGCCGTCTTCAACTGATATGCAGGAGCTAACTATGGAGGCTGCTCGTTTCAAGGATGAAATGTGGATGGGAATCCGTGACCTCAGTAGAAAAACAGATTTGATTGTTCTTGTGCATAACTTATCCCATAAGATACCTCGGTATAATTGCTCAAGTGCATCAGGGCAGCAGCAGCCAGCCCTTTCACTTCTGTTAAATGAGGCTAAAGCTCTTGGAATCCCTTGGGTCCTTGCCATAACAAACAAATTTTCAGTCAGTGCGCACCAGCAAAGAGCAGCAATTGATGCAGTTATGCAGGCTTATCAAGCATCTCCTAGCACCACTGAAGTTATCAATTCTTGTCCATATGTTATGCCTGGTGCTGTCAGTGCTTCTTTGTCTTGGGATGCATCGGGTGGAGATTCAGATGGGAGGTCGGGTGCACAGAAGCTTCTTCATGCCCCAATTAATTTAGTCTGGAGGCCTTTTCAGAGAAAGGACAATATTTTACCGGTGGAGGGCATAAACTCCCTAGGTCAGCTTGTGCACCGTGTCCTCCGGACCCATGAGGAGGTCTCCTTTCAGGTAGAAACAATTTTTTAAGTGTCTTTTAACACATTTTATTATGATGACTTTGTGTACATTTAAGAGAATTGACTTTGATTTTGGAATTTTTTTTGGGGAGATGTAAAAGAATGATCAGAGTCATGAAATTTCATAGCTGACAGAGAGTTCTATACTGGAAAAATAAATAACCCCTTGCGGCCGCCTGCTTGGGATATTTACATCTTACAGGTTTCTAAACCATCCAGTCTTTTAGGTTGGCTAGTAGTCCCAGTTAGAACTCGATGAACTTAGGTTGAGATGAAAATTCCATTGAATGAGTAAAGAAAAAGATGTGGTTCTACTCTGTTTTTATTTGTCTAGTTTTAACATTATTGAACTTAAAATGGTACTAGTCTACTAGATGCTTTGTGGACAATGATATCATGTTGACATGTCTGACATACAAGCCATATTTGAAAGATATGCTATCATGATACTGATTAAATCCGATGGCTTTGTACTTTATTTAGATTGAATGTTTAATAACTATAGCTTTACATGAATTGATGGTGCCAATCCGATGGTCAAAATACTTATAACATTTAACTACTAGTTTTTCTGAATTTTGTCCTGCAAGAAACTGTCAAGGAAGGCAGCAATTAGTTGGAATTAGTTAATTTGAAAGTCCTTTTATCTGTGGGATTCAACTTTGAATTCAACATGTTCATGAATTTGGGTATTCACAATGTTTGAGATTTGATGCAGTAGTCAGTGGCATGTAGCTATGTTTGAGATTTGATTCAGTAGTTAGTGGCATGTAACATGTTTGACTGGGTCAGGTGAATGTAAGTTGATTGTTAGGAGAATCAACTTACGGGTTATTCATCAACGTTTTATATATTTAAAATCTGTTGTGTTTGGAAGCGTGTATGTCTCTTGTTTTCTGGTTTATTTGTCTGATGTCGTTGCTGACAATTTTGAATTTTGTATTGCAAATTTCAAGGAAATTGCTACGGATCGGCTGTTGGCAGAGTTGGAACGAGAGCGTGTTATGGCAATAGATGCCAATGCAAAAGCCAAGTCATCTTCTATGACAGCTGCTGCCGTGGGTGCTTCCGTTGGGGCTGGTATTGGCCTTGTCTTGGCTGTTGTTATGGGCGCAGCATCTGCTTTGAGGAAGCCCTGAAAATTCAAAATTTTGGGCCATCTTTAATGATGTGAGGATCACTTCAAGGTGAATGTGCGTAGTCCTTGTGTGTTCATAGTTGGGTCAATGAAATTGTCCTAGGCGATTTATTTATTCTATTGATGTATATTTTACTAGAATTGCTTAGAGAGACTCTGTAATCTCACTAATCTCAAACATATGAAGAGAAACTTGAAGTTCTATCTGGAGTCTATGACATCAGTTCAGTGTAGAAAAATCTTTTTCTTCATTTCAACCGTTAATTTCCTGATGATTTTATTTCTTAAGGTTTCGGATCCCCTTAAGAAAGATGAGCAACCAAAGCCTAGATGTTCCATAAACTTTGTTTTAATTAATGAAATTCTCCGTTACATAATAAACAACCATATTAAAAAATAATTAATTCAAAAAAAATACGAATACGATCATTTTATAGCTTGTTCCAACAAAAGCATCCATCAGTGACTTGAGTACAAGACCAAATATGAAAAATTTGCTTGGTCTTCTAATTGGAAGAAAGCTAGAAACAACACAAGCAGTTTGTATTTGTACCGCCAAGGAAGGATAGGATCCTGTGTTATAAATGAAAGAACAGCTAGAGCTTATTTAGCACAGCATGAGAAATCCATCATGCTGCCTTTTGAAGAGTTGGCCCCATCCTTAACGAGGGTTACTCGATTGACAGACAATTCAGCTTTGTATGCATCAGAGTTGAGTATTTTCCTGCTGATATTGCTGTAAATTTCTCGGATGACAACCTCAAAAGCAGCTTCAACATTAGTAGAATCAAGAGCTGATGTCTCCATGAAGAACAATCCTTCTTCCTCCGCAAGGCTTTTGCCCTCCTCTGTGCTAACATCTCTAATGCTATCCAAATCACACTTGTTCCCCACCAGCATTCTTCCCACAGCAGTATCACAGTGAGCTGCAGCAATGCACGCATCATTCAACTCACTAAAATACAAACTTGGCTTCACATAACAAACACATTATCAACAATAATAGCACACAATTTATCATGGTTTTGTTTTGTTATTTAAGACTAGACTGTAATACAAAACACTAGCCAAAGATCATCTCTCTCACTAGTCATGCGTGATAATACCCACAATTCATTAGACAAATATATCACAAGAAGAGCAAAATAATCCGAATGAAGAAGAACTTACTGGTGAGCTCCTCAAGCCAGCGTTTAACACTGTCGAAGCTGCTTCTCCTGGTAATATCATAAACCACAAGAGCACCAACAGCTCCCCTGTAATAAGCAGAGGTAACAGCTCTAAATCTCTCTTGGCCGGCAGTGTCCCAGATCTGGGCCTTCACTTCTTTCCCATCAATATCCACCACTTGCGTCTGAAACTCAACTCCTATTGTCGCCTTTGAGTTGCTGTCAAACTCATTCCTCGCGAACCTAGACAACAGGTTCGATTTCCCCACAGCAGAGTCTCCTATCAATACAATCTTGAACAAGTACTCTTCTCCCCCTCCTCCTTGCTCTTCTTTACCCATTGCTCTTCCTTTTGTTCCCTGTTAATTGGGCTTTTGATGGAAATGCGAAGTGAAGGGTTGAAAAGGTGGCAGAGAGAGACAAAGCGGCGTGATTGGCGGGGGGAGACTTTGTCGTTGTTTCCTTCGGTGGTGGACTTTGTGGTTCATATATACTTCAGCGGCTTTAAGTGACTTTATATTAGTGCGTTGAGATAAGCTTTATGGGGGTTTGGTTAGTTTTGTGGCCGATTGAAGAAATGTCTTCATGTCCATGTTATAACAAAATATTGGCCATAATTAATTTTGTTTTATTATTGTTATTGTTATATTATTATAAGAGGCAAGAACAATGACATGTCCATAGTTTAACGAAATGAACACGAAGGTTTTATTATTTTTTAAAAAAAATAGTTATCTAGATAAGTTTTTATGATAATTATGTTTTTTTTTATTATAATGATCTAATTATTAAAAAAAAAACAGTTATGTGACCACTAATATAAATAAGAGAGTAATCACATTATTATAGATGTTGCTCTCATTTTCTCTTATTATTGTACTTATTATAAAATGAGGGTCAACAGTAAAAACATTACTTCGTATCTAATTATTTTGTTGGTATTTATTATTATTTCATTTGGTTCGTGGTTTCCCATTACTTCATACTTCTTGATGATGAGGTTGCTGCCTGCCAGCCACTGCTCCGTATTATTGGATTTCAACATTGTCTTTTGCCTCTATGTATTGAAGATTCCCATGTGATTGCGACGTTAAATGTAAGTTGGTTCCTAATGAGCCTCATTGAAAATCCAACACCCCCCACCACTATTTCACATCTATCATTATTATTATTATTGGGTAAAAGAACTGTGATCCTAATTGAGCCTTATATACCATTAAGTTATTATTATTATTATTTTTATGAGCCATTAAACTCTTGAACTGTCTTTTAGACCCAATATCTGAGTTGCTGCCTGCAGACCTCAGTTTTAAAAGAAGGTTGAATTATAATAATTTTAATTAAGTTTGGCATCACCTTAAAAAGCTTATCTCGTGGACTTATAAGTGCCTAGAAAGTAGACTCTCTCTTTCTATAAGCTGCAGTACTCTTTTGCCTCTAGAACACCTTTTGTTTGGTAGTTTAATTTTTTTTTTAGACGTATTGAGATAATGGATATTTGAATAATGATAATAGATACAGCATGTTTGATTGTGCTACCTCTTTAAATTGACTTTTTGAAATAAGAGATATTTGAATAATGATATTCCGCCCAAATGATCAGAGAAGCCGATAAAAACGATCTCTCATGGTGTTGTTTTGATACCCTCCGAAAGGATGCATCACAATAAGTCAATAAATCTCTTGGATTAGGATTTAAGCACCATTAAAGATTATAATCAACAGCTAAAGATTCTATGTTTGCTATCAGAGGGACAAAGGAAATTAATCAAACTTTGTGGTTAAAACAATCAGTGATGCAGCTTTCATATATAGTATATTTTTTTTTTTTGTTTGACGCTCCTTGTATCTCAATCATTGACAAAAACATTTTCATAAATTTCAACAAAGATTATTAATGGAAGACTACCTTTTGGAAGCAGTTGTTTGAGTCCTCCACTCATTGTGGTGGTAACTAATCTTGTGAGTCAAGAATGTCTGCTGTTGTATCCCCACATCCATTATCGGTTATCACTTCCCACTTTCAATCACTCTTATAAGTAGAGTCTCAATTTAATGGAGTTTCAACGGAAATAACAAGCAAAACCATGGCTTTGCTTCAGAGTCTTGTTCTCTTACTGTTTCTATACATTTGTGCTGCAGATCCTTTGGGAGAGTTTTGCAATAAGGACTCTAACGTGAGTGGCAATGGCATGATATCAGCAAACATAGATAATTTGCTGGCTGAACTAGTTGCCGAAACTGCTAAAACTGGCTATATTGCTACTTCTTATGGTAAAGACCAAGACAAAGTCTTTGGCCTGGCTCAATGCAGAGGAGATGTGGACAGCAAAGATTGCGCGAGCTGTATCCAAGATGCAGCGAAGCAAATCCGCCAACGTTGTGTAAACCAAGCTGATGCCAGGATTTGGTATGACTATTGCTTTTTGCGATACAACACAGAGAATTTTGTTGGGAAAGTTGATACCTCGTTTGGTATATTCTACTACAACGTTGAGAATGTGACAGATCCCAAAAGTTTTAACAAAGAACTGGGAGCCTTAATGGACGAGATTAGATCACAAGCTGTTGTGCCGAAGAACGAAGGACTTGGCAAAGGTGAGACTACACTTTCACCATTTGTGACACTTTATGCCTTGGTGCAGTGCACCAGGGACCTGTCTCAGATAGATTGTGCTCAGTGCTTGGCTATTGCTGTTGGAAATTTTCCCAACTTCTGCAACAACAAGAAGGGGTGTCGGGTTCTATACAGTAGTTGTTATGTTCGCTATGAGCTCTATCCATTTTTCTTCCCTCTTGATTCAAAAAATGCCCTCGCTGATACTTCCATCAAGGTGGTCGTCTCTCCTTAAATCTTCCCAATCCTAGTTTGTTAAACCAAAGACAGTTTCTTCCAAGAAAACAATGAATGAACTTTAAGACAAGGTCATTTCAGCAAGTAATTTTCTGCATTTACATTCACCTGTGTACATTTAGATGAACCAAGCATAAAACAAGTGAAGCAATACAAGTATGATATGGAATGCCTCCTTTGTTTCACATTTCCACAAATATATTTACATGACATTTTTCATTTCTGTTTGCAATCTGGGAATTGGAAAGCTAAACAAAGAATTTTCTTCTTTTTGGAGTGTATTCTGCTGGGAGTCCAGTTAATTGTAGGCTTTCCCCAGGCTTCTAGGAAAAGGGATAGCATCTCTAACATCGGTGAGACCGGTAGTGAAGAGAACCATGAGGTCAAACCCAAAGCTAAATCCAGAGTGCTTGACTGTTCCATGCCTGCGTAGATCCAAATACCATTCATACTGTTCTCTTGGCAATCCCAGTTCCTTGATCCTGAAGACAAGAAGAGAAAAAAAAAAAAAAAAAGTAAGGAGATTCGATAAAGATCTATTTTGGTTTCAGCCATTTCTTAAATCAACTTCAACAATTTCTCCTCATTTTCAAGGCTCAAAACTTCATTCAGTAGAAAGTCCACTAAATTTAACTCATGTTATCTACGAATTCTGTACAAGCTGACCTAAGATTGGATTACCTTGTATTCAACATATCTACGCGTTCCTCATTTTGGCTACCTGTAATCACTGTCCCGCCCTGCAAGCAAATGCATTCCAGTTTTATAACTAGCATTCTTGGATATAATTTGTAATGGAGGTCTTTCATATGTTTGGAAAGATCTTGAGCTTACCTTTGGTACAACCATATCAAATGCTGCAACTGTGTTTCCATCATCATTCAGGCGCACATAAAATGGTTTAACTGCTTTAGGATAATTGTATACGATTACAGGCCTCTTATAGATCTCATCAGCCAAGTAACTGTCATTCCATGAACAGAATGTTAAGTATTAACAACCAGATGAGGCCTTAGCTCCTATAGTTCAGCTAAGAGCAATTGTAAACTAAAATCAGAATATGAATACCTTAGATGTTCTGCCGTGAGAGCTACACCCCACTCCAGTTTTGTCTCAAATATCTTCTCTGTAACCTGGTTAACAAGAAACCTTTATGTTATAAGTTATAACAATGCTGATGTGAATATGTCTTGTATATTGAAACAACCAATGGATATGTTCAACTTCACCTTTTCCAAAGCTTTCACTGCTTCTGTATAGGTGATTTTTTCAAAGGAACTTGATATCACTGATTGCAGACGATCAATACAGGTCATGTCAATTCGTTTTGAGACAAATTCCAGATCTTTTGAGCAATCTTCCAATATCCATTTGCAGAGAAACTTGAAATAGTCATCCGCACATTTCATGGCATCCTATGAAATCCACAACGTTTTTAGCCAGTTGTTATAAAATTTTTCAACTGAGAAGTACCAAACAAAATTCTGATTATCTTTAAAATTCCATAGAAATTTTACTGGCAACCACAAGCTTTATCTACAGTGCAAATGGTCTGCCACCCAAGGCATATCACGTGTAAATGAGAATCCCTTGTTTATAAACTACACAAAACTGAAAGTAATTCTAAAAATCTCCTCACATTGTCAACTGATCAGAAAAATGAGGATAAAATGTTCAGCAATAGCTTCAAAACTTAGATTTCTTTGCTAAAAGGAAAAATAAGTAATGAAGAGTATTTTTGTATGAGGTCTGATAAATAATGCAGCTTGAAGGCAGAAATGTGTAAAAGCATATAAAAGTAAATAGCAGAGATACTTGAAAATATAAGGTCAAGGTTTAATACCTCTAATTGTGAAAAAGCTATTTCAGTCTCAACCATCAACATCTCTGCTGCATGTTTTGAAGATTCCTTTTTCTCTGCTCGAAATCTGGGTCCGAACGAGTAAACATTTCCAAGGGCACATGCATAACTCTCCAAATGAAGGCGACCAGAAACAGTAAGATATGTTTGGCGAGAGAAGAAATCTTCAGAAAAGTTAACTTTATCAGTCTTAACTGAAGGCGCTTGTAATAGTTTGTCTCTTGATTCTAGGTGTGATACTAGTTCATTTGTTTTCCGTAAATCCTGAACTGCAGCAATGAGTGCCTCCCTATTGCTTTCACTTCTCTTGAGTTCTTCAACTTTGTTGCTTTTTTCCTTTATCGAAGCCTTCAAAATGTCAAGGTTAACACCTTCAATATCTTTAGCAGTTTTCGGCCCCTCTTTTTCTCTCTTGTCAAAAAGAGTAGTAACCTGGAACTTCTCACTAAATCCTTCAGAGTCTGTGGTTGTGATAACGGGCACTTGAACATACAGAAACCCATGGTTTTGGAAGAATGTGTGAGTTGCATGAGTCAGGGAACTACGGATTCGCATAACAGATGCCACCTGCAGAATGCAAAACAGGCTTAATCAGATAGATGGATGAGCATTTAGACAAAGCTAAGTAAGCACAAGATGTCATACTTCCTAGCTATAACATTCGACAAACAATTCAAATGAGACAGGACAGACAGAAGAGGAATTGGTGCACAAGCTACCGTTGTTGTACGAGGACGAAAATGGGCAGAATCCCGCAACATATCCATGGGAAGTCGCTTCCTTGATAATGGATATTTATCATGATCAACTGTCCCAATGTGAAGAATTTTCTCTACTTTTAGTTCAACAGCGTGTTTCCCTTGAACTGACGGCTGCTTCAGTACACCTTCAACCATTATACAAGTTCCAATAGGCCGGATTTTGCTAGGGGAAACTAAAGTGGATTCCACCACAACCTGAGAGTTTGTAAAAGCAGTCAAAGGAGTGAACATGAAGTAGCTATGAATTTTTTCAGAAACAACTTTAATCAATTAAAGTCTCTTAACACGTATTCTCACTGTCAAGTCTTTTAAAAGCAACAGAGAATTTCAACAAGCAGATAAACTACATGACATTTTTGTACCTGAAGACTAGCCACACAAGAACCATCACTGACTTGCAAGAAAACAGTGGAAGGCGGCGGTGGCTTAGGAACCAAAGCCTCCAACTTCTCGCGAAGAGGGACATTGTTGGAAATGCCAGCGCTACCACCAAGAACCCTGATTATTGTCCTGAAAAATGGGATTCTTGATTGAAGAATCTCCACACAGCTCACGTCTTTCTCTTTCTCTTTCTCTTTCTCCTTGGAACTCGTTGCCGCTGCATCATCTGCCGGCGGGGGAGGCATAGGCTCTTTCTTCACTTCTTTCGAAGTCTTAACCCACCCACCAATCACCACTCTCTCGTTCAGCAATCCCAGCCCTCCATCGCCGGATTCAAGAATGGTTTTTAGAAGTACCCGGTTCGAGTACCTCCACGTGAGAGTCACCGGGGTGGCGGTGGTGGTGGTCAAAGCAATTTCTTCTTGGGAAGCGGCCATTTTGTGATTGTCAAGATAGAAAGAATGTGACGATCGAGTTGATTATTATAAAATGAGAAATGGGAAATGGTATTGACAGGATTGTGAAGAAGCGACATGGTGGTAATATAGAAGACAGATGGATGCTTTACTTTTGGGGAGTGATTTTGGAGAAGGGAGAGATTGGTGGTGAAAAGAAAAGGATTGTTTTGAGGAGGACTTGATGAAGTGTAGGCGGCAAGGTTTGGTATTCTTCAAGAAGCGGGAAGCCTAACTGTTTTTAAACCGTGGCGGCTTGTAACGATAATCCAAAGGACACGGCAATCTTTGGGCTAACAAGATACCTGGGCCTGCTCATGGGTTTGGGCCCAATTTTGTTTTCTTACTCATACGTGTTTTTATCATTTTATGCAAACCACAGATCGGTCGGACCGATAATTTTTTTACAAATTCTTAGAAAATTAATTATATTATTTCATTATAACTGTCACATTTTATTAGCTAACACAATCATTTTTCTATAAATTAAAAATTATTCACCTCAATCTTAAGCAGGCTTAAATTTATTAAATCAAGCCATAAATGATTTAATTTTAACTTCTCATTTTTTTTTGGTCCACTAACGCAGATATTATTTGCTTCCGTCACTTTGGCAAACTTTTAAGTCCTCAATCATTAATTCTGTTTATTTTATATAAAAAATCTGAAAGAGCCTATAAATTTATTTGTCATTGTGTGGCCTTATAAACCAAGGTTGTTAGGAATTTTAATTCCCCATATACTACTTATTCAGAGAAATTATATCTATGTGGGAAAACAAGATCCTGAAACATCATTTCCTAAGTCTGGATGGTCAATTTAGAATTGGTTTATTGAAAACTGAACATGCTTTTTTTTAATTTAAACAAGATCCATTGATGAAGCAAATATTATAAAATAATATATATAATATCTCTTTCACTCACCAAGCCTTTTGAATTTTGCTTTAAATGCAATTACACGACAAAAAATAATTTATCGTGTATCCATATAACCATGTCATCTCCACTAAAACCACATTCACATCGAGTTTATGGAAATCATTCTATTATAGGTAAAATCCTATCTTCTATCTAGCAGTCATATTTTTCTATACTAAGAATTATTACACTCTATCTTATTTAGAGCATATGTATTCGACACATGTCAATCGCCTTCTTGAAAATACCTACTCTCATGTTTAGCTTATTTGAGAGTCCATAGCCATCAATATAAAATACTCCACTACATACCTTGCATAAATGTTAAACCAAGCCTTGTGTGCAAATCTTGTGGACCGCTAGTAGTGACACATATTCTTCCATGGCACTGGCGGCTTACCATAAGGATGTCTTCGTCATTTATTACAAGGGACCATCGTCTCCCACAATAATGAGAGACTTTTTACTAGCGATACTATTAGTATCTTCATATACTAACTTAGAGCCATTTACCGAACTTACTCTATTTACTTTATGATAATTTCTTTTAAGTTGTCCTAATTGTCCACACAACCAACATACTCCTTTCTTCTTGAATTTATTTTTCTTTCAGTTACCAAATGTCAATGCCATATCATCAGAAGCTTCATTACTTCTACTACTCAGCCTTTTTTGTTTTGAAAGTAGAGTATTAGTAACTTCTCAAGATCTATAATCTCCTTCTCATGCATCAAAATAGGTGACAAATGCTTGTAGGAAATTAGAAAAGAGACCAAAATAGCCTAAGTGCCTTTTCCTTGTCTTTAATTTTACCTCCAATTGCTTCTAGTTATATCACGATACCATTGAAAACATTAAGATGATCAAAAAATTTTGCACCTTAAACCACTATCATCATGTGAAATCATTCCTTAAGGTACAAACAATTAAAGATTCATCTGATACAAATTTCCTAGTCTCTCCCAAAGTTCTCTTGCTGAAAGAATTTTTCCTACATTTGTAAGAACATTCTTAGCTAGACATGTTCGTATATCATTTGTAGTTCTTTCATCCAATGCTTTCCAATCTTCATTGATCATAATAATAGATTTTCCAGAATCATTGCTAGAAGTAGGGAATGACTTGCCCGTGTGTATCCCTAATTGAATCAATATACCCTTAACTTGAATTTGCCACAAGCCAAAATTAATTGTTCCATCAAACTTTTCACCTCAATTCTCACAAATTTAAAAATTTATTTGTAAATATAATCGCTTCGCGTAACAGCCTTAGCTCTGACAATACGTGTTAAGGAATTTTAATTCCATCCAAGATCTTGAAAGCAAAAATATAAAAAAAAATAATAAAAAAATAGATAGAAAATAAAACCAATCATACAACACAATAATTTATGTGGAAAGCTCCTATACCAAAGAAAAACAACAAGCGCCAAGGACGATATGAGAAAAATCTATTATGTAAAAAATTATTACAGTCACTCTAGTATTTTTCTCACACCAAAACATCAATAACACTCAATCGCTCAATAGATATATTGTTCCTTTCACACTAAAAACTGTTTACTTAAAAAAAAAAAACTGATTATTGTGTTATGCAAACAAAAAAACTCAATCTACTTATATAGTGATTATTTCTTATATAAGTTTTATTCATCCTAGAATAAATTAAGTCCTAAAAGGAAAATTAATTATTCCTCAAAGATGAATCCTCCTAAAGATAAAAAAATGCTAGGGAGGAAAATTTTATTATTTCATGATTAAAGTGAGGGTATCAATGCCATGATAAATATAAATTTTGTAAATTACAAATAAAACTAATAAATAGAAGGTAAAACAAGTAGATTAATATAAAAATAGTAAATTAGTGTTTTAAATTTGTAAAAAAATTTTTGTAAAAATAACATATAACATGTAAGTCCATATTAAACTTTCAGTAAATAAAAAATAGTTTATTCATTTAATGTAATTAAACAAAGAAAAAAGTCAGTCATCAGTTGGAAACAAAAAAATTACATGGAAAATAATTAGAATAAGTTTTATTGAATAGATTCAACCATAAGTTATATATTCATTCTAGGACATTCATTATGTTTTTTTTTTTTAAATTTTCTATCATAGTGTTGTTACATGTTAATTAAGCAAAATTATTTTTCTTGATGTGGATCAATACAAAAAAAAGAAAAAGAAAAGATATTCTTATAATACTAGACATATATAATATATTTATAAAATTGGATTTAATTTTCTGCTTTTACATATTTCATGTAGTTTTAAACTTTACTTCTTACTTGTACTTAAAAGATCATTTGGGGTTACTATCAAAAAGGTTAGGAGAATCACTTTATGTTACAAAAAACTTTGAAAAATGAAATACATGAAAAGAATAGTTTTTCAAATTCTAATTTTGAGAATAAATTTTATTCTTAATAATATTTCACATCTACCATCACATGTATTACATAAATATAAAAATATCATTATTCAATTTAGAAACAAAATCAGCAAATCATAAGGTAATCATTATTATAATGAGTTTTTATTTTTTTAATAATTCTTATATTAATTTATTTATTTTACCTTTCATTTACAAGTCTTATGTTTTATTTACATAATTTATATTTTATTTTACATAATTTATATTTTATTTTACAGTTAATATTGATTTACAGCTTTTATGTTACATCTATAAGTTTTTGTTTTGTTTATTAATAATATTCCAATTTACCACTCATATGTGAATTTACTTATTTTAGCTACTATTTATTGTTCTTATGTTTCATTTGCATAATTTATATTTTTTCATATTTAATGTCGATTACAAGTTTTATGTTATATTTGTAAGTTTTTGTTTTATTTATCAATAGTACATCAATTTATCGCTCCTATGTTAACGTAGTTCTTTTACCTTTCATTTACAAGTATTATGTTCCATTTACACAATGTTTTATTTTACATTTAATATTGATTTACAAGTTTTCATTTTGTTTATCAATAATACACCAATTTATCACTCTTCTATTTTTGTTTGTTTTACCCTCTATTTAAATGTATTATATATGCTTCATTTATATAATTATGTTTTATTTTACACTTAGTGTTGATTTACAAATTTTATGTTACATTTGTAAGTTTTGATTTTGTTTACTAATAATACATCAATTTACTACTCCTTTGTTATCCATGAAATCTTATGTTTAATTTACTTAATTTATGTTTTATTTGACTTATGGTTGATTTTTTAAGTTTTATTTTATATTTGTAAGTTTTTGTTTTGTTTGTCATTGATATAAACAATTTGCCACTCTTATGTTAATTTACTTATTTTACCTTTCATTTACAAGTCTTATATTCCATTTACATAGTTCATGTTCTATTTTGCACTTAATACTGATTTACAAAATTTTATGTTAAATTTATATGTTTTATATTTTATTTACGTAATTCATGTTTAAATAGAATATTAATATAATGATTTTAATTATGGCATCATAGAATGGTTCCCTAAGAAATCCTTATTGAAAAAGAACACATATTTTCTAACAATATATAATTCGACCCACTTTCTCATATTATCAATTCTTATTATTATTACTATTATTTGTCATACACATTTTTCTTAATATCAGAAAATGCTCTTATAACTTTGCAGGTTCTAAATCAAGTGACACTTCCTCATCATCAAAGCTTCTCTCCTTCATCTCCAGTTCATTTCAAGGTATTAATTATGTAATTTGCATTCACTGGTTTGAATTCTTTTCTTGTTTTGATGTAAAAACTTTTCATTGAAACATGCATTTTGGTGTTTATATATATATATATGAAAGCAGAGAAGCAAAGGTAATGAATAGGAATTGAAGAAGATTGATGATTGGATCGACAGCGGTAACTTGCACTTGTAATGAATGTGGAGGTTGCAAATAAAGTGTAGACCTGAACAAGTTCCAGATGAAGGAAACGACTCTATCAACAGCGCTTCCCATCACAAATGTGTCTCATCGGTAATCAATTAATTAATAATCAGTTACTGGCTGGCTAGATCAAAAAATTTATTAATTAATTGTAAGGTTGATTTTACGGTTGAGTTTCTGAATCGAAAAGTCTTGGAGTCGGTGTCGTGTAAGAACCTGAAATTATCTTTTAATTTCTTCTCGTACAATCCAACTCTGGTTTTGTCTGAACAATGTTATTACATGAGTATTAATTCACGTTCGTCGGTAGTGTCCATTTTGACGCACATAAATTTTCAGCTCTGCGATTATATCATGCAAATCGAGTTTAATTTCTTGAAGAAAAATATCATCAATTAATTAAGTGTTTGATGAATTGTTATTGTGCATGATATGTATGTTTTCTTCAATGATTTGAGAGATAAAGAAAGGTTATCTTGATGGTCCAATTTTTTTTTTTCAACCTTCTTGTCTCTAATTGAATAGTAAAACAGATTGTAGTTCACAAGAACTGTAACCTCACATGCAAGATAAGTAAAGGGTGGTCATTGAGGTAAGATATGTATATAATTATATACATAAATGTATCTACATTGTATATAATACACAAATAAGTACATATAGTGTTTCAGTATTCAAATTCCTTTTCACAAATTCTGTCTAGTTTCCCAAGCTAGGACTAAAAAATTTGATTCTGTAAACAGCACTCATCAGATTCAAAAGCACTGTGATTGCTTTGATGTGAAGCCACCTAGAAGCTAGCTATTTAGCCAAGCCACAACAGCAACTGTTGGAAAAGACTAGATAGAGGCATATACAAATACGATGCTTGTATATATTTGTATTAATTTAATTATTTAGGGTTTTGGGCATATGGGTAAATGGGGCTGATTAAACTTTGAAGAGTGATGAAATGAAATATACGTACTTGAAGCCAGATGCCCAGATGGATAGCAAAACTCTGCAAGTGGGCACATGGACGTGGTCCCAAAATTAAAAAGAGTTACACATAAGCTAACAAAAGGGGTCACATGGGCAACTTTGTTTGAATCCATTTATTTGCACACATACAGGCAAAACTGAAACTAATAAAACAAAGCCAGAAAATTAATTTTTCACAAAAGCTATGAGGAAATATTAGCTAGAGGAACCCCATTTTAATTTTTCAAGTGCTACCAGCTGCATGTCATGTTGTATGTGCTTGGTCTCTTGCAGCATATCACACACACACATATACATAGAGTCCTTCTCTAGTGTGGAAGCCTTTTTTTTTTTTTTTTTTTTTCATACGGACACGCTTTAAAATCAACAAGTTTAATAGAGTTTAGATTTTAACTCTTTTAAACCGCGTGACTTTATAATTCATTAAAAAATAAACTTATTAAACTCCACAGTTTAAAAGCGTATCTGTATTAAAAAAAACAAGTACCCATACTATATATATATAAATACACTTTGGCAAATCTTTAGGTCCCTTATCATTAATTCTACTTATTTTATACGAAAAATCTAAAAGAACCTATAATTTAATTTGTGCCATTGTGTGACCTCAGAAGGTTGTTATGAATTTAAAATATATATATATATAATTGTGTTTATTTTATTCAAAAAATCTGAAAGAGCCTATAATTTGATCTGTGCCATTGTGTGGCCTCATAAACCAAGGTTGTTATGAATTAAATTCCCCATATACTACTTATTCAGAGAAATTATATCTATGCGGGAAAACAAGATCCTGAAACATCATTTGTTAAGTCTGGATGTTCAATTTGGAATTGGTTTGTTGAAAATTGAACATGCCTTTATTTAATTTAAACAAGATCCGTTGTTCAAGAAAATATTGTAAAATAATATATATATATATATATAATATCTGTCTCTCACTCATCATTTCCTAAGTCTGGATTCTTCATTCGGTGGGTGACATGTCTCCACCGTTACGTCTCTATACCCATCTAGAGGCATACAAATGATTTTCTTGACTCAAATCCCCTTTCTACCCATAAAAAAAATCAAAACAATTACAAAGTATACTTGTAAAATGTAACAAAATCAAAGGGCATTGCAGTAATTTTACCCCTTGGTTAAGCTCCAACAAGCGATCTGTCGGTTTTAGGAATGCTTGGGAACCTCCTTAGGTGCGCTTGTCTGAGATTCTGGGTCACTGCAAATAGATTTTTGCCAGTCTATCTCTTATGGTCATTAATTGACCACAACTCTCTTCAATTCTGTTATATCTTATCAGACACATTTTGTGTTTTAAATACAAATAATTCAATTCACTTCCATTTTTCCCATTTCACCTTCGAAGTTTTTATTATTCTTCAAAAATGGCAAGCATTAAACTATGCAACTTTGTCCTCCTACTACTACTCGTACAACTTCTTGCTCCTGCTTATGTTGTAGTACAAGGTCACATATAACTCAACCCACTTTCTTACACTATCCAAATCTTTTTTTTTTTTTTCCCATATACATTTTTCTTAATATAAAAAAAAAATGCTCTTATAATTTTGCAGGGTCTAGAACTCAAGTGGGAATTCCTCGTCATCAAAGCTTCTCTCCTTCATCTCCTGTTCATTTCAAGGTATTAGCTATATAACTTTGCATTCATTGGTTTGAATTCTTTTCTTGTTTGGAAGTAAAAACTTTTCATTGAAGCATGCATTTTGGTGTTTATATATATATATATATATATAGGAAAGCAGTAAAGCAAAGGTAATGAATAGGAATTCAAGAAGATTGATGATTGGATCGACAGCACCAACTTGCACTTATAATGAGTGTAGAGGTTGCAAATACAAGTGTAGAGCTGAACAAGTTCCAGTTGAAGGAAACGACCCTATCAACAGTGCTTACCATTATAAATGTGTGTGTCATAGGTAATTAATTAATTAATAATCAGTTACTGGCTAGCTAGATCAAAAATTTTATTAATTAATTGTAAGGTCGTTTTGATGGTTTAGCTTTTGAATCGAAAAGTCATGGAGTTGGTATCCTCTTACAATCCAACTCTGGTTTTTGTCTGAACAACTAGCTAGTTAGAATGTTATTACATGAGTATTAATTCACGTTCGTCGGTAGTGTCCATTTTGACGCACATAAATTTTCAGCTATTCGATTATGTCATGCAAATCGAGTTTTCTTGAAGAAAAATATCATCAATTAATTAAGTGCTTGATGTATTGTTGTTGTTCATGATATGTATGTTTCTTCAATGATTTGAGAGATAAAGAAAGGTTATCTTGATGGTCATTTTTTTTTTACCTTCTTGTCTCTAATTCGATGGTAAAAGAGATTCTAGTTCAGAAGAACTGTAACCTCACATGCAAGATAAGTTAAGGGTCATTGAGATAAGATACATATTATATACTTTTTATTATTGTATGTAATACACAAATAAGTACATATTGTGTGTTACAGCATTCAAATTCGTTTTGAGAAACTCTGTTTAGTTTTCCAAGATAGGACCAAAAAAGCTGATTTTGTAAACAGCACTCATCATCGGATTAAAAAGGACCAAAATAGTTGATTTTTGTAAACAGCACTCATCAGATTCATAAGCACTGTGATTGCTTTAATGTGAAACCACCTGGCTAGCTATTTAGCCAACACGCATAAGCCACAAGAACATCTGTTTGTTTGTATTAATTGATGAGAAGCATGATTCTAGAGCTTCACAAGATTCATTGAGTATCCATGAAAGTCTAGTGACACGGGTAAAAACTAAGAAAAAGAAGAAAGCATTAAATGCATTAATTGAACAGCTTTTAAATTCATGCCTTTTTCAAAACACTAATTTGTCGAATATAAGTATTTAAGATAGATAATGTTTTGTCAATATTGTTTAAGCTTTTAAATTTGATTGATAGTGACTTGCATGAAGAACAAACAAGATCTCATCAAATTATGAAAAAAATTCAGGTAAAATCTTTATTTCTTAATTTATCTTAGAAATAAGATCTTCTATTTCCTTTTTACTTTAGGATCTTTTATTTCCTTTTTATGTTATATTTAACAACAAGGAAAACGTTATTCCATTAGTAGAATTCAAATTTCAGATAAGAGTTTATAATAATAGTGAGAACTTTTATCCATTTAATACTTATTTCATTTTCTTGATTCTTACCCTTGTCATTGGACCACCATGGATACTCAACGGATCTAATAAAGCTTTATCAACATAGTTCTCTATCATTAATTTAATTATTTAGGGTTTTGGGCATATGGGTAAGTTAGATATATGGTAAATGGGGCTGTTTAAAGAGTGATGAAATGAAATATACGTACGTGAAGTGAAGCTAGAGAGATAGCAAAACTCTGCAAGTGGGCACATGGACGTGGTCCCTAAATTAAAAGGAGTTACATATAAGCTAACAAAAGGGATCACATGGGGAACTTTGTTTGAATCCATTTATTTGCACACGTAAGGGCAAAACTGAAACTAATGAAAAAGAGCCAGAAAATTAATTTTTCATGAAGGCTATATGGAATTATTAGCTAGAGGACCCCCATTTCAAAATTTCAAGTGCTACCAGCTGCATGTCAAGTTGTGTGTGCTCGGTTTCTTCTCTTGTTGCAGTCACCACTTCACGTATAGCTAGTTTGTGACAATTAATCATTTTTACATCATCAGTAGGACCACAACTGGTTGCTTTGGTACGTTTTTCAGTTTGGTTTCAGACTCTTAGTCTTCTCTAGTTTCTGCTTTTCGTGCATGAGTCAGCAATACCAAGGCCTCTTCTGTGTCTTCCCATGCAAATTATTATTTTTCTTTTTCGTTTTTACAGAGAAAGTTTGTATGTATCTTCGGCAGTGCTGATGTGATGGTGTTGGACCAATAATTATTTTATGGCACGTGTTACTACGCGGCAATCATTTTGAATAACTCTTAAATTTTTTTTACCTAATTAATTATTAGTTTCTCACTTCTTCTTCACCCCTCAACCAAAATAGCTATATGATAACTTTCTTATTTTTACATAGTTTACATATGGGGTAATTAATTTCTTTGTTTGAGTAAAGTTTATGTACATTGGAGCTGCCGTGTTGGTCACATAGCAACACAATACAAAAACCTAAAATGATTAACCCTTTAGACTAATTAAGATCTAGCTCTACTGGTTAGTGGACACTCTACCAAAACTTAGGTCCGAATGCGATTCTCATATAGGGGACGTGTGTGTTTAATTGATAAAATATATATATATATATATATTTTTAAAAAAGAAGAAAAATAACCTCCACTGCACAAACTTGGCAATGACAGATTGATTTCAGCTCAGCAGTGATCCAAATTGGGAGGAAACGCCAAGGCTTTTAGGGCCCTGTTTTAGACTTTAGTTCCAGAATTCTCAGGACCAGACTGCAGCGTTGAGGAATTCCAGGCCCACATTGAATGAATCAATATACTTTTAGAAATTATAAGCGTACTTTTAGGGTGTGTTTGGTTGGAGGATTAAAAGTGGAGATTTGAACTCTTTTTTTTTAAAAAAAAAAATTTATCTTAGTCTTTCATGTTTGGTGCTTTCAAAAGTATTAGGATTTAGTTATCCAGTACCCACAAGCAGACAAGCTAATATCAATTTTGTAAAGGAAATTATTTCAAGGGGGGCCATGGGATTAGTTAGTATTGGACTATATTGATAACTCAATTAAACATAATAATTTACAAATATTAAAATTATAGTAATATGTGATAAATGTAATAAAAAAATATTGATTTTAATAATGTAAATAATAAATTATACTAAAAATCATCATTAATTTCACATTAAATTAAAATTCTATTTTAATTTATTTAATTATTTAATATTTTTATAATTTCAAATTTACATTATAAATTAATATTCAAAAATATAAATTTTTATAAAATAATAGATTATTGAATAAAAATAATATAAATATCATAAATAGATTTAAAAAAATAAAAATTATTTAAATTATGATTTATATTTCATTAATATCATTAAGGTTGATTTGTATAAATAATAATACAAAATTTTAGTTTATAATAATAATACAACATAGTATTATATATGTAATCCAATACTATCGAATCCAAACCTATCTTATCCAATCCGATCCGATCTAATCCAATTCAATCCGGCATACCAAATGAGCCCTTAGAGATAAAAAAAAAAAAAAAAACTAACTAACAGAGTATGAGTTTTACATTTAGTTAAAGAATGAAAATAAATAAGCAAACTTAATATAAATGACATCACATCAATAAACGTTCCTTGTTCAGCTATTATAATTACAAAAAACAACGGCTATTTAGTTTTAAATTCATATTTCAATATCAAGGTAAAATGTAGTTAGATAGCGTAGTTTAGTTTTAAATTCATATTTTAAGGTGTGCAAATATCTATATATGCAAGAGAATTATTATCTAAATAGTCGTTGTTAGAGATAATATTCTACATGGGCAAATGATGAATTTTGAGGTTAAGTATATAAAATTTAAGCAATCCTCAACTCTTGATAGCTAGTTTTTGGTTTCCATTATTGCTGGTCTTGATATGTTCTTTCTTGTCATTTTACTTTTGATTTTATTATGTTCTTTTACCAACCATCAATCAATAAAATAAAATAAGCAAAAGTCAAGAACAGCAAGGGATCGATCTAAATAATTTCTACTTTGTATTCATTTTTTTTTTTAAAGAAAATTTCATTTCTTACAGTTGAATTTTTTTTTTTTTTTCCCTTAAAGCAAAACTAATTATGTCGAGTCGTATCAAAGGGCTGACTTCGAGATTATCAAGTTCTGAATTTAGCTACGAAGCCCGTGAATATAATTAACTGCCCAGATATATAGGCCGGCCATAGGTGATGATCAAGTCACAGGGAAAGGAACATGTCCCCTGTCACTGAAATATACACCAAAACTCTATGATGTCAATAAAAAGACAATCACGGGTGGTGTAAAAAAATTTAAAATTTGTGACGTATATGAAAGGTTAAAGTATAATGTCTCAGGTTACAAAACATTTCATGCAAATTGTTCTAAAAAAGATTCATGTAATTTTATTCTTTAATTGCTCATTTATTTGCCTATCTGTTAAATAGAAAAAATGAAAGAAGAAACTCTCTCTCTCTCTAAAAATTCTTTTATGTAAATAAGTTTATATTATTTTAATTAAATCCTTGTCTTATTAAATTTAACTACTCTCTATTTTAATACTTCTCTCTCTTTAATAATAATGATATAAATAATAATATAACAATATTTGAATAAGGAAAAGTCACTCTTCAGTCTTCAATATTGAAAAGAGAAAGATAATCTCATTTGAAGAGTTTCTATTTTTATAGATTTTATTATTGATATGACTCTTCAAATAAAAAATGAAGTATTATTTGAAGAACCTTTTTAAAGATGATTTCAAGTTCGTGTAATTGCAGAGATTTGTAGGAGTAAGTTTTTTCTCTCACCACCACACATATGAGTGAAGAATAGACATATCCTTGAATGTGAGTGAGGGTAATACAATCGATTATGCCGTAATATATAGATTCCATTAACAGGAGGTGTCTCACACCGACGCTCATAAGAGCTAGCCTGGACTCTTTTTAAGTCAACAGTCAACTTCGAATGTGACCCTCTCAAATCGAAGCTGATCAGAAAGACAAGCAAGATCTTTGAGACTTTGACAATTCTAATTGTTTAGTGACGATCCGATTAAAGTTTCACTTTCGGTCCACGATAACGTTCCATGTCTCGATGGTGATCCAAAAGTTTATTTCTTCCTTAAAGCCTAAGCTATTACATCTTCAAAAGCAAGTGACAAAGAATTTGTTGGCAATGAAAAAGAGCACCCCCTTGTCGTCCCTAAGGTATCTTTCCAAACGATTTTTTTTGAACGACGTATTTATATCTACAGTCAATAGACTTTATAAAATATAGTTTATTGAAACATATTTTAAACTCTAAGCTATAAGCTATTGACCTCAATGCTAAGGTTCCTGGTGCCCGTGAAGCTGAAAGAATTAATAAACAATTAGAGAAGGCGTTTGGCTGTGAAAAACAATCTGGGGTTATCAGATATCGGATCTGTGGATAGTGATTTTCTTTTAATTAATTAAGTTTGAGATTAGTGATTGACATCTATATAATTTGTGATTAAAAAAAATTATATAAAAACAAAATCTTTTACCATAGAGCATGACCCTGGCCGCATAGGATATATATTGCAATCGCATGCAGATGAAGTACTAGTTTCTCCAAGCCGATTAAGACAAAGTTAATTTAAATTTTGACAGCGTCATGAACTATGAGAAAATGTCAGAAAATGTTCTTCTTCTTCAACCCATTACAGAAGTTATTAGTTATCATATATGCTGTTTGGCTTTTCAGATACAATAAATTATTTTATCCTTCAACTTGAATATGTCTTCGTTTGGTCAGACTAGTTTGATAATCCCCTAAATTAAGACAACAAGCAATGCATGATATATTTTATATAATATACAGAATAGACGTTTGCATTTTTTTTTATAAATAACGACCCCCATTTGAATTATTTTAATAAATCATAATTCTCCTTAGATGTGTAAAAAATATTTGCGAAAAGAAATCTCAACGGATATTTTCAATCTTCATGGACAAGTACTTTTATTGAACATAAAAAAACAATGAAGATTTTTTTTCCCCAATTGTTGGGGTTCATTGAGATTTTTAATTCCAACTATGATAGCAATGGCGTGAGAGTCTATCGAATTCGAACATGGCTAAAAAAATTGATCAAGTAAAGAGAAGTTCTTCTCCTCAAATTTTGGATGGCTAATATTCAATATTTAACATTCTGCTTCCCTTATCTGTCCAATCTTAGCTCAATTCTTAGGATGCACACGTTAGGATGATATATCATCTTAATCAAATATATGAATGGTTTATCCATTTATCTATTATATCAATAGTTTATAAATTATTTTAATTATTTGTAATAGACTCATTATTGTATATATTAAAAAAAAAAAAACAGCTCAACTCCTCTTAGAGTGAGTTTGGAATTAAGGTTGGATAACTGTAGTTTTTAAGATATAGCAGTAAAGTATTTGGTAAACACTAACTGCTATAACTTGAAAGATATGTTGATATGATTTTTTAATTTTATAATAGAGAATTTATTATATCTTTAATAATTTTATCAAAATTATTATTTACTACATATTATTAACTTTTATTTTATAATTATATCTTCTTCTTTTTTTTTCGCACCTCAATCCCAAATGCTCCCAAATACACCCTTAGTATCTCTGTTTTTAGGAAATTGTTAAGGTAAAGTAAATTATCATGACTGCACAATCTCATAATTGCTACCGACAACACAAAAATCGAACCAATAAAAACTACACGTATATTATTGATAACAATCACAAGGTTGACGTATGGTACATGCCAATGTACCGTAACAATATCGCTTTGTTTTTAATTAGTATTTCAAGCAGCAACGTTAGTGCCATATATTTTTCGATCGAGGCTTAGAATGAATCAAACAATACATATTTAATTTAGCATACGAGAGCTGAATCCTCGAGCAGATCGAATTATAAGGCCTGCAACAACTCATCAATCGAGTTGCGTAAGTAGCATAATAAAATTTGCTCATGACTCACGCATGTACGTTGCTATTATTATTTGAGCCTTGAAATGAACAAAGTAATTACACAACAATGAAGATAACCAGACAGCACTAATGCTTGTGCCTAAACACAAAACTTTATATACGCGTACACTACATACATATATATATATATATAGCGCTTATTTGGTGAGGGTTTTTATCCTTTATTAAAGCGTGAGAAAGTTGTTATGTATTAGACTATTATACCATATGATAAAAAAAATTTTTTTTCTGTATTTTAATAAAGTGTTAGAACTTTATATATATTATATACATAATTTTTTTTATATATATAGCTATCAGATAATAGTGATAGGTGCACAAAAATTAGCACAAAAAATAACACATTATAGTGGATAAAAAAAATTCAGTAAAAGACTATATATATAATGCTTATTTGATGAGGGTTTCTATCCTTTATTATTGAAGTGTGAGTTGTTCTGTATTAGACTATTATACCCTATGACCAAATAATTTTTCTGTATTTTAATAAAGTGCTAGAACTTTATATATTATATACATACATATATATATATGTGTGTGTGTGTATATATATATATATATATATATATATATATTTTAATGTAGCTATCAGATAATAGTGATGGGTGCACAAAAAATAACACATCATTACTATAGGATCAAAAAAGTTTCCGTAAAAGACTTTTTTTTTTTTTTTTTTACTTATAGTTTTTGTGCTAATTTTGTACTCTTTTCGATATAAACATCATTACACAGTTATCAAAGTGCTTTTGTTTTTAATAAACAATATGTAATGTGAACACAACCTAGAATTGAAGACGCGCAGAGAGATATATTTTTCATTTTTTGAATTTAGATTTTATATTTTATTATGCTTTCTCAATTATCATACAAATTAGCTATCTTTACGTGCTAAAAGAGAGAACACTTTTTTTTTTTGTTTTGAAAACTCTAGTTTGTTATTTAGTTTAGTATTTTCATTCAATAAAAGTAAAAATTTCCAGAAATCTTGTTTCTTTTATTTCCGTTTCGTCATAAGTGACTTGAGGAGAAATTAATAAGATGGCGACTAAAAGCTATTTTCTTGATTTTATTATTTTTTTGGTGATTCATGATCTGCTAAGATTGCGTGAAAGCAAAAGAGTTTCAAAGACACCTACCTTTGAATTATCCTTGCACAAATTTGAGTGTAAATGCATTGAGTTTGGGATGAAAGGGACAAAGGGTCTTGCTTTTAACAAAGTGGTTTGTCGGACACATACCACTTGTGTAATAAGCACGATGAAAACTGATTGTAACATGTCAAAAAATTTCCACATAATTATTTTTCATGTACATGAAGTATTGTCATAGTCATTTGAACGTAATTTTCAAAAGCAACCAAAACCCCTCAAAGAAAATAAAAAAAAAAAAAAAGAGTTGTTCAAATTGAATGGGAGCATCCTTGTTTTTCAAAACCCTAATTATATGGTATAAACAAAAATTTTTTTTTTATAATAATAATGTCCCAAAGAGTAATCATTAGCAAGCACAAACTTAGGTGTCATCATATCTTGCCTTACATGTTTAAGAGGGAATAGCATTAATTATTGCTAACGGATAAAAATATAGCTCCCAATTGCCTAATTAAAAATTTAAAATACCATTATTGGCGTAAATAATAAATTTTACCTTAAAAATTGAAAAAAAAAAAAAAAAAGAGGAAAAAGACAGGGCTGGAACCCACTCCTGATGAGCAAATTGGACCCGATTTTTTATTGAGTTATTATTATTAATTTGTGTCGTATTTGACCCTAAAAATTAGGTAATAAACAGCACAAATTTCACCCATCAAGACCCAAAAAGACCAAATAGGCAGCGTTGACGTGGTGATGACGTGGCAGTTCAATCAAGACAGCGAAGGAATTCACTGCCGTGTTTTGCAAAAGGGGAGATTTATTATTATTATTATACAAAACCGAGTCCAAGGACAGTGGAGAAACAAGAAGGATAACCTGCAAGGGGAGTGGGGCCCACAAGAACACGAGGATGAAGGCTTCCCGAGAACCGACACGACGACCTACAGGATAATGACACGTGTGAGTCTAACGGGCAGGGCAGTATGAACTGGCAATAGCAGGTAAATATTTTTTTTTTCTTCTTCTCTTCCGGAAAGGGGGGGTCTAAAAATTAAAATTCTTTGCACAACCAAGGAATTTATTCACTTTCCAGTAATAATAAATTACTAATATATATTTATTTATATATATTCTTTTTTTTTTGGGTGTCACCTGTTCTCTCTCCAGCTCTTTTTCATTATATAATGACCTAGTCCTTCATCTCTCTCTCTCTTTTCTCTCGAATAGTTTCTGTGTTTTGGTCTCTTGCTTTGAATTCAAAACTAACGAAAGAGATGACTACTGGAGTAGGAGATGGAGAAAGCGTGAGTCTTGATCTTCTCAGGCAGAAGATGGCTGACTTCGCAAAAGAAAGGGACTGGGACAAGTTTCACAGCCCAAGAAACCTCCTTTTGGCTCTCGTACGTGTCATTCAAAATTCTTGATTTATTTCTTTTCTTGTCAAGTTATTTAAAAGTTACCCTTCAGTCCACTTATTTATTTATTTTTTCTGTTCTCTGTTGGTATCTTTGATGATGACACATAAAAGACTCAATGAAGATGATGATCATACTCGTATTTCTTCTTTTATTTTTCTATGTGGGGTTTTGAAGACTTGACCAAAAATATTACAGCCAAAACCAGTTGTATTGTATTTAGAGAAGTTCGTAATTGATTTGTTGCTCACAGGTTTTTTTTTTTTTCCTTTTCTAAATTAATGTCATGTCTTTGTTAATATTATTTACTGATCTTCGAATCAGAAAGTCTACATATATTACTGAAATCTGCCGGGGTAACTTAGATTGATTATATTATATTACATATGTTAATCTTCTGTTTGAAGTTAGGGTTTAATTATTAAGCAAACAAATCTTCCTTTCTGCTTTTTCTATTTTGTCTCCCTTTAATTACATCATAGAAATCTTGAAAATCCCACTTGTTTTTTTTTTGACCTTTTTCTATTTTGTCTCTCCCACCATAATATCAAAAAGACCCTCAAAAAAGTATAATTAAGAAGATTTAACACGATGATTATTTGAGTCACAGGTGGGTGAAGTAGGAGAGCTCAGTGAGATATTCCAGTGGAAAGGAGAAGTGCCAAAGGGATTGCCAGATTGGAAAGAAGAAGAGAAAATACACTTAGGAGAAGAGCTTTCAGATGTTTTGCTCTATCTAGTAAGGCTCTCTGATATCTGTGGCATTGATTTGGGCAAAGCTGCTCTCCGTAAAGTTGAACTTAATGCCATCAAATACCCAGCTACTGCCTGCACCAATGGCTCTTCAAACAAACAACCAACTCCAAATTAAACCTGCAACCTCCTGCTGCTGCTGCCGCCTGCTGCAAGAATAATAATAATAATAAATGGCACCAACAAACAAGACCGTTTTATTTTTTCTTAAGTTTCTTCTTCTTAGGCTTTAGAGTTAATACATGATGCTTATTATTAGTAGGAGGGCTTTCAGCTATTGCTGTTTAACTGCATGGATGGAGATTGGAGATTTTATTAATTGTATGGCAGTGTTTGGATTTTGCATTTATTCTCAGATTTTGTAACTTTAGTAGCAGCTGAATCGAATCCCTCTGACATATTATTAGATATGACCGTGATATCATATAATAGAGCTAAGTTAAGCTTTTGCTTTTAAAATATTTGATGTTTTGGCTTGGTCTCCTAATTCTGTTGTGTTCTATTTGATTTCTTCTTGGCTTTCTAAGTTTACGAACATTAAAGTTTCCACCTACTTGTGGAGGAAAATAAAAACTAAACACTGACATGTCGAATCAACTATTACTTCTTCAATTTGGTTACTGCAAACAATGTCATACAAAATAAAATATGATATGTTCTCTCCTGCTGTTAGTGGGGTGCGAGTTATCGAACTAGCAAAATGATAAAGAGTTCTAATACTGACACAATTACTATAAAAATAATTTGTAAAATTATGTGTTGTTATAAGGTTATATTAAAACTTAGTATTAATGTTTTATTCAACCGGATAAAATTATATAGTTTTACATTTGTTTTGTCGTTATTGTGTAAGATTTGTCTATGCAAATATCAACACTTAACGAACTATATTCTATTCTATAAGAGTCATGATAGAACAATAAATTTTTGTACAAATTTATTTTATACAAATTGATGTGAAATAAATTTTTTGATTGAATAAAAATATAAGATAATAAAAATAAAACATGTGGGCCAAAAAATATTTAATCTAACTAATTGAATTATTTATATAAGAATTGTTAACTGTATCATAGTACATTCTATAAATGTATGGATCTAAATTTTTAACATTTTCAGTAGACTTCAAATTACAATATAATAGTAAAACTATAACAATTCAAAATAATAATACCATGCAAGCACTTTATGCTAGCTAGTTAGAAAAAGATAATAATGATGTATGTGTTTAAGGCAGCATAGTAAGAAATCACCTTTATCATATGTTTCTTTAATTGATAACATTTTTTTTTTGTTATTGGTAATAATATTTTTCTCATATGTACAATAAATTTATGTAAAATTTGTTCTTTAGAATATTTACTCGAGATTGTGAGAATGTGTTAGTTGTTGTAAGAGTAAATACTCGTTTAGTCTCTTTTTTTGACTTAAGAGCTTGTTTAAACTCTATATTTGCCATTGTTAGAGATGTAATTATACACGTATATAAATATTTTCATGTGATAGGATTCCTATCTTGCATTAAATAAATGCACCATGCATTCACCTTTTCCCATTAGTTTTTTGTTATCCGTAACAAATTTTCGTTAATAGTAATTATATTATTGTTACATGTAGTAAGTTTCCGCAGCATATATTGTAAAACAAAAAAATTTAATTGTCTATACAATGAAAAATTATTAACAATGATAAAAAAACAAAGTTGTTACTAATAACAAAAAAAGAACTAGGCAGATATTTACAGTGCAAATGATGCTCTTTTAGTCCCACTTTTCATGGTATTATTCCAAATTGACTAGTTATTTTCCATGCTGCGTTGGCTTCCACCTATTATGAATGTGGATATATGATAGTATCATCAGGTGAAAGCTTAGCCGTGTTATTAAATCAATTAACAAACCATTTCTTACGGTAAAAAGTCAACCAAGGCATTGCAATTTTATTGACGATCAGGAGCAAAGCATTGCACCAAGACACCCACCGTCAAATGATATGCATGCATCAAATTTGAGAACGTGACATATTTTTTCTGCCAAAGTTTCATTTTCTATAAAGCAGGAAGTCTTTCAAACCTTAATTATAACCACCGCATATTTATATTTGAATTAATTAAGATGAACATTCAACGATTTCTTTTAATTGTTCAAAATATTACGAAAGAAGAAGTTAATTTTTTTCCCATTCTTCTATATAATATATTGTGTAACATCGAAACAAAACTAACTAAAGTTTAAGGCAGTTGGCATTTGGATTATTCAAAGGTTGATGATTATGGTCATGCATGTGGGGGAGCAAGCAATAAACATTTGTAGGAGGGGTTTATTGAGCCGTCCCAATGTGTGCTTGTACGGGCACAGTTAGAACCACACAGCTTTGTAGTTTGGGTGTTAATGGTGTTTCTGTTGCTTCTTGGGAGATGCCGATGGAGGGCTCGTTTAAATTGAATGTTCATGCAACTGCAGATGTGGACCGTGGGAAAGTTCGGCGTGGTGTAGTGCAACGAAATTCATGATGAGATTGGTATTTTATGTTATGTTGCCGAGCCTGGGCCCTTACACTTAGATAAAAGACACTTGTTATAGAGTTAGTTTGTTTCCCATTAATGGTTAAATCTGAATAGCTGCAAGTTGTTGAACTTACTGTAAGCTAGCAAAGTTCTCATACTTAATACTTTTTATTTGTTTCTAGAGTATAATTCTAACACTAAAGTAAGATTTTCAGATTCAAATCTTGATCTCAAGGACTTGTAATAACCAAATACTGATTTTTTTGGTCAAATTGCTATCTATTGTTGTGGTCCTTATGTATAGTTGGAAGATTTTCAAAGCCATTTATATGTTATCCTTGATATTTTATTGTTCAAAAATATATTTAGTTAATTTTATTCTAAAAATATATATATTTGCTACCCTGGAGAGTTAAAAAAAAAGGTTTAAAATCAAATTTTTAGACTATTATCTCTCGTAAGATTCGAATAATAGTGGCCAGTTATAAAAAAATTAATTACTTGGAAACCAGTCAATAAAACCCCAAGATAAGTAGAAAATTTATAACTTTACGTGTCATTTGTACAATGAAATATAATGTTACATGACATCCGTTTAATTAAATTTAGAACAAAGCTTTTTAGGATATGCATCGTGTTACTCAAAGAAAAAGCATTGGGACACTTACCAAAATTTAATAAGATAATAAATGTAAAAAACACCCAAAGTATGCATTGCAACGTGTAACATGAATAAATGGATTCTTTGATATCAACACAATGTTGGCTCTACTGATAATGGAGTCTCCTTAAGTGGCTTGACTGTGTTTGCTCCCCAGTTCGAGTCGCAGGGAAGTCGCATTTGTTGGGAGAACCTGTGCCTTCCGGTTCGAGCGGAGACTTCTAGTCTGAGTTGTGGTACGGGCCTAAAGGTGCCTCCCACAGTTGGGGCTAGGGGTGGGCACGGTTCGGTTCGATTCGAAATTAAGTAGAATCGATTTAAATCGGTTATTTTATAAAAAGAACCGAATAAGAACCGAACTCAATAAGAACCGAACTCAAACGGTTCTTTTCGGATCGGTTCGGTTTTTTCGGTTCTAGGCCTATTGGGCCTATTTTGAATTTTTAAATTTTTAGCCCATTGGGCCTCATGAATGTAATAATTTTTTTCAACAATTAATTTATCCTAATTTTATTACAAATATTAACAATAAATACAAAGTATTCAAAACACATTTTATCACTAATATCTTATTAACTATTAATAAGATACTCCAAAAATATGAAATATTAAAATTTCAAAATACATAACCAAACTCCAATACTCCATCTATATAAAACATAATCATAATGTTATAAAGAGAAATAACACATGTTTGATTTGAAAAAAATCATGTTTGATTTGAATAAAATCAAAAAATAATTCGGTTTTTCAGTTCAGCTAAGTGAACCGAATACCGAACCGACATTTCGGTTTTTTTACAAACGGTATATTTGATTTTTTTAAAAAATAAAAACCGAACCGAATTAGAAAAAACCGTCGGTTCGGTTCGGTTTTTTTAACACTATGGTTTTTTTGCCCACCCCTAGTTGGGGCCCTCCCCAAAATACCTCGTGGTTAAAACAAAAAAAAAATAAATTCTTTGATGATCGATACATCTCACCAACTACTTCTTTAACATCTTTACATAGTTTATAGTTTAAAAGAAGCCCATCACTCCTAATCATTACTACCACAAACCTAAAGTAAAATAAAATAAAAAATTTAATGAAAAATATATATTTTATAGTTCATTAGCATTAGGCCTGAGCATCATATATTATTGGTATAATCACTGCCATAATGACCATCATGATTAACCTCAAGAGCCAAACTTTAAGCCAACTATATAAGAAACACAAGCACAAAACACTTTCACAAAAATATTGAAGAGAAGTTCTTTAAGTGTATCAATGTTGTCAAATTCCGCCTTGTTAGTCGGGTGGTGCCGCGGCAGTGCGCGAAGTCGGTCGAGGCGGCGGAGGGTTTGCACGGTTCGGCTAGGGAACAAGAGACGGAGGTTCTGTCTTGGGTCACGGCCAGTGGTTCAATGGGGGGTCATGGTTGGTCCTCTAAGAATGCTGAAGAAGATCATCATGGAAATCACACCAAATGGACGGTGGATAGAGGCCTATTATTTGTCTTTGCCCTTATTCTTACGTCCCCAAATAATTCCATTATGTTGATTTTCTAATAACGTTTTCTTTTTGCTTGTCTTTCGTTTAAATATTTAATAAGGGGACAGCAGTTAATCCCTCTCATCAATTGAATGGCAAATCGCTGCTTTTGTAAAATGTTCAAAGTAACAAAAAATGAAGAAATTGACTGTTATGTTGCAAGTAATGCTAAGGCATCTCAAATTTCGAGCCTATGGTGTGCCCACAACTATTATTAAATGGTATGTTGACATAATTATCAATGATTGTGATTAATTTGTTACTTGAGTGAGAAAGCCGAGTGTTAATGCTGATTTTTCTCCAAGCCCAGTTTACTGAATGGATCGATCAACGATGAGATCCAGTATTTCTCGTAAAAATTGATTCCAAATAATTAAGATCCGATCTGAGGAGAGTTTGATCGATAAATTGAAGGAAGGATATAAGAAAACGGATCATTTATCATTTTTCATATAAGTGTAAGTAACCTGTAACCAAATCACTTATTTAAGTAAAAAGAAAAAAAATAAATTGACAACATTAGTATTTTTTTTTCTATTGTCGTCTTATAAAAATATCTACAATAACCACTTTCATCTCCTTGTTAGAGGTAATTAATGATACATTTATAGTTGAAATATAAATTAAATTGTATATCAACTGACAATTTTATGTATCAATTATTGATAGAATTGTATAATTAACATGCAAAAAAGAATAGTGCTACTTGATAAAGAATGGCTTAGGCGTGCCAATTAATGATAAATGACTGATCAGTTGAGATACAAATTATGTATTTTCAATTAAGTGTAGAATTATTATTTTTATTCTCATTTATTTTTCGAGAGATTCTAAAAGTATTTCTATGGTACTACGTTCACTTAATGTATTTATGACATGTGTGCATTTCGTCTTATAATAATTGATAATTATATTTAATTTAAATATCGCAAATCATGAGTATTAGGTGAGTGTGTTAGGTGAGTGTAGTACGATAGAACTACTCTAAAATTCCTCATTTAATAGAATTGTATTATAGGCTAATGTTAAGTTACATGCATGTAACTTATAATCCTCTCACATGAATAGTGAGTGGGCCCACAACACTCAGAACCTGAATTTGGGCCGTGAGGAGGGCCACGAAGGCCCGTGGTTGCATGGAACTATCCTGATTCCAATGGTGGAAGAAGAAGAAGAAATACGCAACTACAGATATGAAACCTCCTCCTACAGAAACTGCACTCTCCGCTAACAAACTACTTCTTCTTCAACAAATCAAAAAAAAAAAAAAAAACATGGCCACCGCATCTCTCCTCCTCCGCTCTCCCGTCGTCTTTCCAAACCCTAAAACCCCTCATCACCTCCTTCACCACAACCACTGCCACCTCCGCCCCCAACCCATAAAAGCTTCCTCTTCTTCATCCTCATCTTCATCTTTTTCTTCTTCTTCTTCTTCCTTCACATTCCCAACTTTACCCTTCAAACCCTCCAAAATGGTAACCCCTACCCCTCTCCTCGCAGACTCAACTCGCACCGTCTCCACAATCTTCTCTCTATCCGGCCTCTTCATAAAATCCCTCATCCAAAACTTGGCTCCAACCCTAAACAAATCTTCTCTGCATTGCAATATCGTCCGCACGGTGGGCCCCGCGTTCTTCGCTAGGATGCGTGAGCGGCCCAGCGGGTACCTGAACACGCCTCTGACGGTTGTGGCCGCGGGACTGGCGAAGTGGCTGGACATATACAGCGGGGTTTTGTTGGTTAGGGTTTTGTTGAGTTGGTTCCCGAACATTCCGTGGGACCGGCAGCCGCTGTCGGCCATAAGGGACCTGTGCGATCCCTACTTGAATCTTTTTCGGAATATAATCCCTCCGGTTTTCGATACGCTTGATGTCAGCCCCTTGTTGGCTTTCGCCGTGTTGGGCACCCTCGGCTCCATTCTGAATAACAGTAGGGGTATGTAAGGATCAACGAAATAATATTCACATTTTTTTTTTCAAATTGTCAATTATTGGTTTGCTAGTTTTGCATTCATGCATGCATTTCAATGTCATGGTTCTTTCCTGGGCATGTCTTGGATTATTGGGTGTGTCTCAGATAGAGGACTCAGAGATATTTGTCAAATAGTATAATATTTTTGCCAAAAGTACGAGTTTACTCTTGCATCTTGCTCGGGCAAAATTCCGGCAATTTCGTCGGTAACCGTTTTCCCTAAATCATTATTTTCACTTTTAGCTCGAACTTTGAAAAGTTTACAAGTAGGTCAAAGTTAACAACTTTGAAAAGTTTTCAAGTAGGTCCCAATCAACTTTGAAATATTTGTAATTAGATCCCTATGCTTAAACTTTAAAAAGCTTGAAAACAGGTCATATTATGAACTTCGAATGTGCAAATAAGTGATTGTGATTTCTTTTTTTCTTTTTTTTTACAATCTATAGGTGCAGTATAATATGAATTTTACTGAGATTATTCTCAATTTGTATATTTACACCACAAAGTTTAAAAATAAATTGAGAATAGTTTCAAAACTTACACTAATTAGAAGCGAGACTTCTATCTCCATATTTAGAAAATTATTCTATTCCCAATAATATTAGTGAGATATATCTACTCTACTCATATTTATGGAAGTGACCAACCTACCATTAGGTTGGCGACAAACTATATTGACAATAAATTATACTTAAAAGTATTATATAATTTAAAATTCAATATTGTGAGCTCTTATATATTTGTATAATGAAAAAAATTATAATATTTTATTATTTTCATAAAAATTATTATTTAAAAATTCAATATTGTATGCTCTCAACTTTTATCTTTTTCTACAACTGTGACTTAAAAACTATAATTTCTTAATATTAAATTAGACTTGAACTCAAACCTAGTCAGAGCCAGCAAGGTTGTTATCATAAAAAATCAAGTTTTTTGTATAGTTTTGATCTTTGCTCAAATTCAGCTTAAGGCATAAATTATTGTCAGGGGCAATCCCACTCCTCCCTGAAGGTACGCAATAACAGCGTGGTATTAGGTGCATAGAGCCTCGAGTTCAGCAAAAGTAGAATAAATTAGCTTTTATAAATTTGAACATAATTGAATTGCATTTAAGGAAATCAGATGTCATGTGCAGATTCTAATGTAGATGCAGAAAAATTGACAAGGAGTACACAGACAATGCAATTACAGTCCTATTTTGGTGGAATAACCATTTTCCAGAAACGTGTTATGCTACAACATTGGAATTTTAGATACTTGTAAGCGCTGCAAAAGGAAGCCAGTTCAGTTGTAAGTTGTATGTACAAGTTGAGATGCACGCAAATAGCCATCCCGTTCTGCCGCAAGAAAATATACACTGCTACATTGGCAAGCAATGGGTATCAAAGAGAAGCATTGCTGGAATGCACTCACATAATACAGATTTGAGATACCATCAAGTGTTTCCTAGAAAGCTCTCATACCCATACCTGAAAATGATTCTGCTCACAAAATTGCATTTCCCACAAAATATGTTGCTTTGGTCCCCAAAAAGCCTTGTCTGATACAAGAGTAGTCAAACTTCATTTTTTGCTGAAATATGAAAATAGCGTTGGCTGTTTCTCACCAGCATCCTTAACATTTCCCTTCCTCTTCAGGGGACTCGTTTCCAGCTTATTGTTTCCATCAATAACTGGCTTTGAATCAGCTAGAAACTCCTTGTAGTCCCGTTTCTGTAGTTCCTTTTTAGTATCTTCATCAGAAAGTACAGAAGCAACGGATTTGGTATCAGGGTCTCCTTTTTCAACTGAGGATTGAGTTCTTATGTCATCTGCAGTCACAGCTTCGTCTTTCACGCTTTTCGGCAGATTAGTCTGAGCAGTAGTATCAAATGAATAATTCTCTTCCAGGCCTGATACTGGTTCTTCTTTTATTTCTTTGATGGGCTCTCCTTTCATACGTTTGGGCAGATTTGTCTTCACAGACTCGTCAAAAGAACTTTTCTCATCCATTTTTGATTCTTGTTCTTTCTTGATTTCCTTCTTCAAAAAGAAGTTTGAGATTGGATTCTTCCCCTCAGTCTTCAACGGAATCTGAAGAATATAAGTTAATGATTTTTTCATCAACAAAACCAGGAACTATAACTATCTAAAGAAAATTTTCTATGAGAAAAGCTGTCAGATATCTTTTGATAAGACCACGTTATGGAGCAATAAACGATGTAAGGAGCTATAGAACATTAAGCACGGTTGCTAATGACCTCTGGTAGTTCATAATGGTTAAATAACAGCAGCCATAAATTGCTAGATTTAATAGCAAATGCTAACATGACGCACCTCCTTAATGCACTCTGGCCCATTGAAAGATAGCTTGCCCATTGCAGGTGTCACAGGATACCACACCTGGAAATAACAGTTATTATTCCACGAGACAAGAATGATAAGTAACCTGGAACCCCATCCCCCTTCCCCAATTTCCCAATTTAAAAAGGAGATGTCATGCTGATAGTCTATCCAGAAGGCATACCAAATCAGACTCTTCATACGGTTTAAGAATTGTATCATATTTGGAAGATGAAGAACCATTTAGCCATGCATCTGATGATTCCTTGTCACCCAAAATTACAGGCATCCTGTCTATAATTATCAACCAATGAATTAGGGCATGGCTGCTCCATTTGGCAAGAATCAAGAATGCATGGAAGTCATGATCAATCAATTACAATAGCATATAAATTTCTCAATTTCCTCGCTCAAGATCAAACTGAAAGCAAATGTATAACCTAGCCAAACACCTTTAACAATATTCTATTTCTTAGAATTAGCCAGATTACCATAATTTTATCAAGGTCAGAGACCATCAGAGTCCTCCGACAAAGTATTTGCCAGTTAGAGTCCTAATTAGTGTTACTATTATTTTTCAAAAGAATAATCAAAATGCAAAACAAATATCATATTTCAAAAGAATAATCAAAATGTAGAATAAATATCATGCTCATGAACATTCTCATTCGTTTTTAATAACAATCTGTAGCCTGATTTTCTACCTTTGCAATAAATATAAGCTATTAATGCATGTTGGGTATACTTTCAAGATGCTCAAACAAAATCAATATGTGACAAGGAAATGTGGCTTCATTCAAGTGAATCCTGACACATGCAAAAACACTTAAACTGTTATTTTTTGAAAAATGTATGAGTATGAAAGTGTACAGATATTTCATGATCTAAAACAGGCAATCCGAATAATGAAAGCAAGCACAACTCACCATGCAGCCACTGTAAGGCAGCTGATGAAGAAGTTGTCAGTATGGTGAAAGTGTAAAGTATCTCGCCTGCAAGAAAGCATATACTATTGTGATTGTCTAAAGATAATGGAAGAAAGCATAAGCCTTTCAACAAAGGAAAATAAGGATTTCTGATAAGTAACTGTCAAATATCAATGTCTGTAAGTTATGACAGATGTGCCAACATCTCATCATAAAGGGTAACAGAAATACTAATGAGAAGATTAACTACAAAAATGGAGACTAACGAGAAATACTAACGAGAAGATTAACTACAAAAATGGAGATTAACGAGAAATACTAATGAGAAGATTAACTACAAAACTGGAGATTAATGGTATAAAACCATATTTTTACTAATAATCTTATATCAAAATAATTTTCCTCAGATAAAAATGTATCAGCTGTTAAGCACTAGCCCTGACTGAATAGAAGCAGAATATAAGCAGAACAGCTTTCAAAACTGAAAACTAATAGTAGTAAAGAATTATGGGTTAAAAAAGAGTGGATCCTGGAGCAAAATAGTCTGGCAATTCATGTCATTTCAAACAAGTGAATATTAGAAGAGTGTTCACCTTCAGAGCTTTGCCAGGTATCATAAAGCGCAGCAAACACTAGAGGCCTACCATCCTTAAAATGAACATAGTAAGGCTGCTTCTTTGACCCATCCTTTTTCCATTCATAGAATCTGAGGAGAAGATTGAAGTCAAGTAAAGCATGGAACATCTGAAGCATTAAATGGAATGAAGTCAAGTAAATGATAGGCCCAGAACTAAAATGGTTAATTAAACAACCCGGTAGAGAGTCGAGTGTTGTTGGAAGTAGGAAAACTTGTATTTATCAACAGAAATAAACCAAAACACCCAAGCATTCGAGAGGCTTGGTATCTCTCCCCAAAATGAGCAAGCTCACTACAAAATAATTCCCTCGATGCCCTCCCCAAAAAACCAACTTCCCCCATATAACCCCCTCACTTCTACACCAAAAAAGAATAACAGAAAAACTCTAACAAATTATCAAAACCGAAAACCATCAACTTATTACTAACAGAAATGCATAACAAACTCCTCTCTCTATACTACTTAATGACACGTCAGCCACAATGGGTATTTCTAGAATTACCCTTGCGCCTTGCATATGTGAAACGCACTTGTGGCCTAACATTACCATCCGCCCAAACTTTCACCTTGTCCTCAAGGTGGAAATCGGGAAATTGTTGTTGGATCAGATGAAAATCCTCCCAAGTTGCCTCAAATTCAGGCAAGGATTTCCATTTGAGCAGCACCTCCACTTCACCGGATTGACCATTAACCTTAGGACGAACTCCCAACAATTTTTCAGGTTCCACCACGAGTTCAAGCTCAGGAGTCAACTGTGGGGGGATAGTGGGGGAAAAGGGTGACACACCAAGTGCTGCCCTCAATTGCGAAACGTGAAAGACAGGGTGGAGTTTTGCTGTTTGAGGCAGTTCTAGTTTGTATGCCACCTTCCCGATACGCTGAAGAACCTTAAATGGACCGTAGTAACGTGCAGCTAATTTCTCAAACTTACGTTGAGCGAGGGAGCGCTGCCGGTAAGGTCTTAGTTTCAGAAATACCAAATCACCTGCATGGAACTCGACATGATGGCGCTTTTGATCAGCTTGCAGCTTCATCCGCTGCTGGGCACGAAGCAACTGCATCCTCAGATCGTCCAGTATGGCATCACGATCCTCCATTAACTGTTCCACCAAAGATACCGAAGCAGCTCCTTGCTCATACCGAATAAGAGGGGGTGGATCCCTTCCATAGAGAGCACGAAATGGAGTACAACGTGTGGAAGAGTGGAAGGAAGTATTATACCAATACTCAGCCCATGCCAACCAGCGAGCCCAACTTCGAGGTTTTCCAGAAGCAAAGCAGCGTAGATATGTTTCCAGACAACGATTGACAACTTCTGTTTGTCCATCGGATTGTGGATGATAGGCGGTGCTTCTTTTGAGAGTAGTTCCCTGTAGCTTGAACAATTCACTCCAAAAATGGCTCAAGAATATCCTATCTCGGTCAGAGATAATTGACTGTGGTATTCCATGAAGCCTAACAATTTCACGAACAAAGATTCCAGCAACCGAAACAGCAGAAAAAGGATGTTTCAATCCTATGAAGTGAGCATACTTACTCAGCCTGTCCACCACTACTAAGATGGCATCCCACCCTTCAGAACGAGGCAGCCCCTCAATAAAATCAATTGTGACTTCCTCCCAAACCTGGGCTGGTAGTGGAATAGGTTGAAGTAACCCCGCGGGAGTAGTGGCCAAGTACTTATTCTGCTGGCAGGTGGTGCATTCCCGTACAAATCTGGTGACATCCTTGCGCATACCTATCCAATACAATTCTGCTGCTAATCGTAGGTAAGTTTTTGTTTCTCCCGAATGTCCCCCAATCGGAGTAGTGTGAAACTCTCCTATGAGAGCAGAAAGAAGCTTAGAAGTCTGAGGAATAACCAGCCGACTCTTGTAGAACAATACTCCATGCTCAACTGAGAACCCCACATGAGATTGTGTACCCGAAGTTATGTCTTCCCTTAGTTTCTTCAGAAAGGTATCCTCTGCCAACTCAACCTTTAAGGAATCCCAATGTTGCCACTGAGGAATCGCCAAAGCTGAACACTCTGCAGGTTCTGTTAAGCGTGAGAGTGCATCCGCTACTCGATTACTTGCCCCACTACAATATTGAATATCGAAATCATATCCCATGATTTTGGTGATCCATTTTTGATATTCAACTCCAACAATCCTCTGCTCCAAAAGGAATTTTAAGCTCTGTTGGTCTGTTCGCACAATGAATCGCCTTCCCAGCAAGTACGGCCGCCATTTCAGGATTGCAAACACTATGGCCATTAGTTCTTTCTCATATATGGACTTAAGGCGAGCCCGGGGCCCCAAAACTTGGCTGTAGTAAGCTACTGGTTGTTGCCCCTGTAGTAGAACAGCCCCTAACCCAAAACCAGATGCATCAGTCTCCACAATAAATGGCTTTGTGAAATCAGGCATTGCCAACACAGGGACTGAAGACATCGCTTGTTTGAGTTCTTCAAATGCCGCTGCAGCTTCTGAACTCCACCCAAACCTATCTTTCTTGAGCTGATCAGTCAAAGGCGATGCGATTCTAGCATACCCAGCCACGAACTTTCTATAATATCCCGTCAATCCCAGAAATCCCCTTAACGCTTTCAGATTAGTGGGCGTCGGCCACGAGTTCATGGCTTGGATTTTACTTGGATCCGCTGCCACCCCTTGTCCAGAGATGATATGGCCTAAGTATGCCACTTGAGTCCTTCCAAACTCACATTTTTTTCGGTTGGCATAAAGGCTGTTGGCCTGCAATATTCCCAAGACGAGAGCCAAGTGCTGCTGATGGGATTCCATTGAAGGGCTGTAAATTAGAATGTCATCGAAGAACACTAGCACAAACTTCCGAAGATAAGGCCGGAAGACATCATTCATCAAGGATTGGAAAGTCGCCGGGGCATTCGTTAGTCCGAAAGGCATGACGAGGAACTCGTAGTGGCCATCATGCGTTCGAAAAGCAGTCTTATGAACATCCTGACTACCGACTCTAATTTGATGGTAGCCCGACTTTAAATCTAGCTTGGAAAAAATTCTGGCACCATGTAACTCATCTAAAAGTTCGTCAATGACGGGGATGGGATACTTATCTGGTACCGTCGCTTTGTTGAGAGCCCTGTAATCCACACAAAAACGCCACGATCCGTCTTTCTTCTTAACCAACAAAACTGGGCTCGAGAATGGACTATTGCTGACTTGGATTATTCCCGCATCTAACATCTCCTGAATCAGTCTTTCAATCTCATCTTTCTGGGCATGAGGATAGCGGTATGGTCGGACACTAACAGGTTGACTGCCGTCTTTGAGCAAAATGGAATGCTCATGTCCCCTGGTAGGTGGTAAGCCCATGGGCATGTTAAAAACCAATTCGTATTCTGCTAGGACTTGGTTTAGATCCGTTGGCACCTCAGGGCTCACTTCGCACAAACCTTCAAATTGATTACATTCCACCAGAATTCCAGCTCCCTCGTGTTTAATGGTGCGCATCATTGCCTTCAATGAAACCAAAGTTTTGCCAAGGGAAAGATCCCCTCGTAGAGTAACAGATTCATTTCCGACCATGAACTTCATCACCTGTGTCTTCCAATTTGTGTGTGTCATCCCCAAAGTTTCAAGCCACTGAACTCCTAATATAACATCCGAGCTCCCCAACCCAAGCGGCAAGAATTCCTCTACAATATCTATTCCCTGTAAATGAATAGTCACTCCCCGACATAACCCTTCTCCTTTTACAGCCGCTCCAGTTCCCATAGTCACCCCATAAGCCCCAGTTTTAACAATGGGTATCTGCATCTTACTAACCAAATCTAGAGAAATAAAATTGTGGGTTGCACCTGAATCAATCAGTACCACCACCTCTTGTTCCCCGATAATCCCTTTAAGCTTCATCGTCTTTGGTGTAGTCAGACCAACCACCGAGTTAAGGGAGACCTCTACCACTTGATTAATTTCGGCCGTTTCCAGCTCAGGATCGACTTCACCCGAACCTTCTTCCTCTTCATGCTCTGCTTCGTCCATGTCGTAGGTGAGAAGGACAGTCAATTCTTTCTTCTTGCAGCGATGCCCAGGTGCCCACTTTTCATCACATCGATAACATAGTCCCTTCTCTCTTTTCTTCTGTAATTCTGAATCGGACAACCGCCTAATCTCTCCCGAAAATCGAGCCGTGTTATGATTTGCCCCAATCGAAGATCGCGAAGCTTCAGAATGGAGGTTCACACCTCGTGTTGACCCTCCTGCTCGTTGAAACCCACTGTCTGCTTTGTGGGTCTTGGTCACCCATAGTTTCTCCTCAATCTTTTGGGCTAAGTCCATGGCCCGGCCCAAATTATTGGGTTCCATGATCCGAACCTCAACCCGAATTTCAGGCTTCAATCCGTTGATAAAATTTCCCAGAGCTAGTTCGTCTGTAATGTTCTCCAACGGCGCCGAAAGTTCGATGAATTTCCGGCGGTATTCTCGCACACTGCTACCTTGAGTAAGGGCTAGCCATTGTTCATAGAGGGAACCCGCTTGGGTTACTCGGAATTGTTTCAAGATTAGGACCCTCATCTCTTCCCAAACCACTATGGATCTCTTCCTATTCTCCCATTGATACCACAACAGGGCATCTCCCTCGAAAGCTATTATTGCCGCCTCAAGTTTTTCTTCATTGGATAACCGATTTACGGAAAAATATCGTTCAGCCTTCAGAATCCAGCCATCCGGATTTGAGCCATCGAACAGTGGCATTTCAAGTTTCCTGAATCGGAAATCGTGGCGAGTTCCGCCTGAGCTCGATCCACCGCCGAAGTTGGGACTGAGCATCTTTTCCCCTTTATACGAGTTCGAACCTCCCGTATCCTCCTGAAGTTTGATGAACTGTTCGAATCGTTTGTTCATCGTCTGTATTTCATCCTTCAACGATCCCATTTCCCGTTGAAACTCCTCCTGCGCAGCAACCATTGCCTCCTCCATGGAATCCATTCGTTGAGCAACATTTTTGCCAGTCATTTTCAAGGTACGTGACTGCTCTGATACCAATTTGATAGGCCCAGAACTAAAATGGTTAATTAAACAACCCGGTAGAGAGTCGAGTGTTGTTGGAAGTAGGAAAACTTGTATTTATCAACAGAAATAAACCAAAACACCCAAGCATTCGAGAGGCTTGGTATCTCTCCCCAAAATGAGCAAGCTCACTACAAAATAATTCCCTCGATGCCCTCCCCAAAAAACCAACTTCCCCCATATAACCCCCTCACTTCTACACCAAAAAAGAATAACAGAAAAACTCTAACAAATTATCAAAACCGAAAACCATCAACTTATTACTAACAGAAATGCATAACAAACTCCTCTCTCTATACTACTTAATGACACGTCAGCCACAATGGGTATTTCTAGAATTACCCTTGCGCCTTGCATATGTGAAACGCACTTGTGGCCTAACAGTAAACAAGGCAGATATTACTGTTGGCCAAATGGAAATAAAATGAATGTATTAGCTTGTTTAAAAGCTGCAGCTAATATAACCGAAGTCAGAGAGATTAAAAGAAAATGCTTCACGAAATTATTGGAAAACATCCCCCTAAATTTCAAATTACACATAACGGCTAAATATTTTGAAAAAATTTTAAGATTCAGCTAAAACACTTCAAGAAAAATATTCAAGATAATAAACATTAATTATTAAACAATAGTAAAATGATGCAGCAGTAAAGAGCATGCATAATCTTATGAACAAACCAAGGAACATAAATACCCTTCTACCGCCGCTAAGCACCGGCTTTTAGGAAGAAGACGACGAAAAGAAGCCTTTTCAGTCATTGATTCAGATCGAGCATTGAACTGCAAAGCAGAACACATATGAGACGTCGACAATCCTCCCACATAAATGAGTGATTTTGACCTTATGACTCACTGATCAAATTACAGTCATCTTACATTTGTATTTCCCTTGAGATTTGTATAAAGAACTATACAAAAATGGGAGTCGGTTTCGAGCCCCAAAATAATTTCTAGAGATTGTTAAGCCTTTTTTTGGGAAAAAAAATTAAAGAAAATCACATAAAATTAGGAAAACCTTCTGGCCCATTTCGGGCCCAAATTCAATGGCTTTAGCACACCGGTTTTGAACTTTTCAAGGAGAGCATTAGAATAAATAGGCTCTACAAAAACCTCTACTTATTTAACTTTTGACCACGCCATAAACGAAAGCTTGTTAAACAAAACGACTCATAAAACCACCAATTCACAGCATCAACATATTTATTTATTTTCGGATACAACCTGATGGTAACCCAAACTCTCCTCGGTATGTAGTGGAATTCTAAACCCATACCTTCTGTACTACCACAAGAGGTTTTACTAGTTAAACTAAACTAGCATCCACAAAATTATGTTATAATTATAACTTAATAATATTAATATTGCAATTAAATGTTCAAGCTAAATGGAAATATATTAACAGAATCAGCTGAATAATTTCCAATCTTGGCCTCTGTTAGTGCTACTCTTGTTTCTTAACAAAAGTATCATTTCGATCATAGACTAAGCTAAGTAAGAGCACAAATTAAAGATTTAAGTAACTGGAATGAAATAAATTGATATTACCATCTTATAAAAATCAGGTTTCTCATTTTTCTTAGTGAAACTAGGAATTAACCCCCACTTCATGCAATGGAGGACAAACCCTTCACCGTCGTCGTCCCTGCGAACAACCGGAAGATTCCATCCCGGCGCGACGTTGTACGACGGGCGATACCTAATTCAAATTTTCAAACGAATAAAAAATTAAAACAATCCGTTGTTTTTTTATTATTATTACTATTACTATTTTAAAATGAAACTGAAGGAACAAAAAGCGACAGTACCTATCCATGTTGAGGGTGCGGGCGGGGCTGCCGGTGCGGTGACAAGCCCTAGGGACGTCGTCGGCACGGAGAGTACAGCGAGCTCTTCCACACATCTTTGTTTAATTGCTCTGTTAATTCAATGAAGGCGGGAAGCAATCGGCGGTTTTTCTAGAAGCAACCGTTGGTTGCTGATTGACTTGAATCTTCATCAAAAAGTTCTTGATGTTGACACGATGCCCGATACTTCCCTATCCAGTTGTCATTTCATGTACTATTATTATTACGCAATTTAAATCCATATCTCTGTCTCTTTTTTTCTTTTTTTAAGACAGCCGAAGTTAATTTATTTTTATGAATTAAATCAAAATTTTCATTAAATTTAAAAAAAATTAAGAGATAATAAATCTAATGGATTTTTTTAACTTAATAATTTAATTAACTTAATTTCAATAAATCAAGTCAAATCATTAATTATTTATTTTTTCAACTAATAAATATTTTTAGTGATTAAGTAATTAAATTATTAAGTCATTTTTTAATTTTTTTTTACTTAATCTAAAAATTCTGAATAACAACATTATAACATATTCTTCCAAATATCCTTATTCAGATTAATTTATTTTCATCTTTACTTAAATTATACTTACTAATTAGTATTATTATCATCTCTATGACTTGTGATAATATATTAGGAGATTAATTTTTATCTTTTTATTATCTTCAAATTAGCATTATTTCTATCTTTATAAAATTTTATGAACTTTTTTTGTATAAAACATCATTCATTATAATAAAATTGATCAATATATTCTAATTTAGAATATTAAAAGATTGTATCCATTTGAATATAATGTTTGTTATAATTAAAGAGAAATTGCCAATATTCCTTATTGAAATTAATATATACATCTTAACCTCTATAGTTTTTATAATAACCAATAACTCCCTGATAGCATAATCTTAAAGTATTACCCATGATTTTAAATACACTTTATTCATATTTATTATAAATGAAATAAATCATGTTAATGAAGATTAAAATGAAAAATTTAAGTACTAAAAATAAGAAAATCTATAATTTGGAGTGAATAAAAAAATAATTTTTTATACATTTTTCTTATAATAAATATATATTTTTATATTTCCAGGTTAAATTATCAAATAAATAACCTATTTATCATTCTTTTCTTTTTAAATTTATATTGCCAGTGTGTTATTAGTTATTATAAAAGTTGTAGGAGATAAATGGTATATATTGATTTTATTAGGAGAAATTGACAATCTCTCAATAATAAAATATTATATTATTAATGTTTTATGAGATGTTTATTATTTATCTAACATTAAAATTATGTAAGGGCGCAAATGTAAAATTACTTGGTTTCAGATTTTTTTGAGTTGAAAAAAAGAAAATTGGTACTTCTTTAGGAACTCAAACAAAAAAGCGAATATGACATTCATATTTTGACATTCAAATCTATTTAAAATTTAAATTAATTATCTATTTAAATAAATAAAAAAATGATACATAAGAGAAAATCCTAATCCATTATTGTTGACTTCTTTTAATTATCAAAATTAAAAAATTAATAGTAAGGAAATTGCTTTATTACAACATGTACAACCTCTATTAAGTGTGATAAAAAATTAACTCCAACCCCATTTCAACCGCATCTTAAGTTTGAATAACGATAAAATTACTTAAAAATTTTGTGTTAATAAAGTTAAGATTGAATTCATCAGTAGGAATTATATATTTTCAATTGCAACATCCTTTGTCTCCTCGTAACCTTAAGTCTTTACCAAAGATAGTAGTGTGGGAGTGTTCGAGTGAGTCTTTATACTCTTTTTTGGTTTCTTTGTTCAGTTTTTTCTCTAATTTATTTATTTATTTCTAGTGCTTATGGACACTTCGGAAGTCGTCTGCCTCTGTAGTTCACTTTCGATGAATGAAGAGGTTGCTATAGTGGTGGTATCTAATAAGGTGCAACAACGAGGAGATGCAATGGCTGCTACATGTCTGCTTGGCAAGATCTTAACGTCAAAATCATTCAATAATGATGTTTTTGTGAGAAGTATTCCGACAATCTGGAAATTTACACGGGGCATTCGAATGGAGCATATTGAACATTTTTTTTTTGTTTTTGTTTTGCATCTCTTCAAAGCAAGACCGTCATCGGATATTAGCTATAGGCCATTGGCATTTTAATCGTTCCTCATTAGTCCTGTCTCCTTTAGCAGATGGTGGTGTTTTAACTAAACAAAGTTTTAACTCAGTTGCCTTTTGGCTGCATATTCTTAATGTGCCTCTGAAGTATACGTCCAAGGAGATGGCAGAATTTATTAGAGGTATGCTTGGTGTTGTTGAGCAGGTGGATGTTGGACCTTATGGTGATTATATTGGGTAATATCTTCGTGTTTGAGTCTCAATCAATATCTCTGAACCTAATCAACCGAGTTTGTTTTCATACCAGAGAGGATGCCTATGTGCTCTCTGTTATAATTTTTGTTATTTTTGTGGTAGTTTTGAACATTTGATTAGGGATTGTGCTGCTTTGAACTTACTAAAGCTGAGAAAGGCCGAGCATTATGATTGATTATGCCCGTAGATTTGTGTGGCTCGTGATTACAATAAGGTGGTGGGCCGTAATGCTTCTCCGAAGCATAATGACTGGGTGCTGGAATCCTCTAGTCTAGAGTTGGCTTCTCAAAGGGATAAACATGATCAAAATGGTAAGAGATGTTCTCCTAATGTTGCTTTAGTGGTGATAAAGTTAGTTATAACAGTAGGGAAAGTGGCAGCATCTCTATAGGGCTATAAGTATTTGGTCAATAGGGTGATAATGGTTTCATTGTGCAACCGACTGTAGGGAAACAAACCTTTTGCAATACACGTGTGCTACCTCATTCTCTCACTAATACACTCGCGCCTTCTCATTTTAATGACAGCTCATGCTCCACACGTGACTTTACTCCAGAACGTGATATTGTTTCTTTGCCTGATAAAATGGCATTAGATGCTTCTCTCAAAACTAATGCCGGCTATAAGGATGTTAATGATGGTCTTTCTTGCAATTTTTATCCTACCTTGGGTTGTGCTAATAAGGATCAACATGAATCTTAAGAGGTGCTGCAAAACTCAGCAAGTCTAGAAGTGGGAAAACTCAAAAGGAGGCAGTGGAAGCGTCTGGCAATGATAGAAAGTTCTACTCCAGTTTCTATTCCCTTGGCTATGGCATCAAAAAGGCTCATTAATTAGAGGGTTGCAGATAAGAATGGCTCTGGCAAACGAGTATGATTAGCGTATGAGGATTATGCCCATAGGGTTGTTGATGGTGGTTCAGTGATTTCTACTAATATTTCTTCACAATTATCAATGGTTCCTAAGTCTCAGCCCCATCAATCGCAATGAATGTCTTATGTTTGAATGTTCGAGGTTTGAGGAATCCTGAGACATTCCATGCACTTTGAAAAATTCCCCATGAGACATAGACAAATATTATATTTTTGTGTGAAACTAGATTAACTGTGTCTGAGATGCAACATAAGTATTCATGTTTGAGGTTTGAAAATTGTTTGGTTGTTGATCGCCGCAAACGTGGGGAGAGGGTTTAACTTTGCTCTGGCAGCGAGAGATTAATTTTTTGTGCATTCCTATGGTTGGCACCATATTAATGCCACTATACGGATGAAATATGATTTCATATGGCATTTTTCTGGAATGTATATGCATCGGGAGGCTGCTTTGAAAATCATACATGGCAGCTACTACATAGATTGCATTCTTTCTTTTTTTTTACCCTGGATAATTGGAGGTGATTTTAATGAGATTTTGAAATTGTCAGAAAGACTTGGTAGGTTGCCTAGGGATTTGAAAATGATGCCAAATTTTGAATCTGTTTTGTAAGATTGTAAACTACTAGATATTTTTGTAGATCGTCTTCTACACAATTTTTGTAGGAAGGCTCTGAGTTTTTTCAATGTCGTCACTCATCTCGTTGCTTGGGGTTATGATCATAGTCATATTTTGGTATCTTTTAAAAATTCGGTTGGTTATGCTAATAAGGTTTCTTCGTGTAAGCGCCATTTACAATATGAGGCTTTTTAGAAGGAGTATGGTCAGTGCTGTGAAATTATTTTTCGCTATTGTCAAGGTCATCGTTTCGGAGAGGTGGATCAGGTTGATATTTTTTAGCAGAGGGTTCGTTCAACAGCTACAGCCTTGTCTCAGTGGAGCAGTCATAAGTTTAGGGGTTGGCGTAAGCTGGTGGATGCAAAAATATTTTAATTGCGAGATTTGTGGATTAGTAGAGAGCATTATACAGATGGTAGCTGTATGCATCGCTTAAAGGCTGAAATTGATGGGCTTCTACATGAGAAAGAGCAATATTAGATCGTGTTTCATGGCTACCACGTTATTGGTCAATGCCATGGCATCATATTGTATATGTGAACAGTACCATACAAGTTAATAATTTCGTATATGTAAATAATACTATATACAAAAACAGTACCATATACCCCTTTATGTTCTTCCTAAGGTTTTCAACTGTTCTGAGCTAAAAAATGCCATCTGTTTTGCTGTTCGACTTCTCGTTAATCGTGAAATGGACACAAGATCCCTAGAATACATAAATATTTAAATTATAATAAAATACACACAATTAAATGTTAGAGGATTTGAACACATAAAAGTAGAAATATTAGTGAGATTTAGAGCACAAAATGACAATTATATCATTTATAAATATGCATTCTCTAGTACTAAACTATAGATGTAGTGTTTACGTACTTTTGTTAAGTCACTTGCTGCAAGGGCGTTACAGGCTATGTATTTTCATTATTGTTCATTTCTTGATACATGCATGGGCAGTAATCCATCCTTTATTTAATGGAGTATCCTTTGAGGGCAATAGTTATTACAGTGCATAATTTTATGAAGACTAGGGTCTGGACAGGATGTTCATATTTACCAAGATATTTGAATTCTTAGACCTCTACTGTTCAAACCTATTTTGTCAGTTTTCTTAGGAGATGACGCTATGGTAGCTGAGTTGTTTTAGGATGAAAATGTCTGGAATATAGATATGTTACACTGGCATTTTTCAACGGCAGATATCTATTATATTCTGAAGATTAAATTACCACTGTAGATTCTTCATGATCATATTATGTGGTATTTCGATTATAGTAGGGAATATTCTATTAACTCTGGGTATTATGTCGCTTAGGGGAAGAAGAATTTGTCACATCTTGCAATGTCTGCTGGTTCTTCTCATCAGTGGTCCTCAATTTGGAAATCGAAAGTTCCCTCCGAAATCAGATGGTGTACTCTCTTTAATTTGATTTCTACTGTGTGTAATCTAATGTTGAAAAGGGTTGTTGCTGACCTAAGGTGTATACTGTGTGGAAACCTTGGTTAATTAGTTTTGCACGCTTTATTTGTTTGTGGGCATGCTTATGATGTGTGAGATTTATCTCCTTTTTCTGGGTCTATTTTGCCTAGTTGCTTTTCTTGTTTGTGGGAAGTATAAGACAATGTGCGTTTAGTCTTTTCATCAGATGAGCTTTATTTGTTTGTTTTGCTTATGTGGGGGATTTAAGGGCAAAGGAATAAACTTTTGTATAATGGGGCTATTGCTTGCTCTTTTTCTGTCACGTCTTGTGCTCAAGGGCTGTCTGATGCTTTTCGTCAACAATCCTTTACGTGTGCAGGTGTTTCTTAGCCAATAGCTTCCCCTTATGTTTTGGGAACCACCTCATGTTGGGTTGGTTTAAGCTTAATTGTGATGCGGCTGTCAATTCTCAACAATGTATGGGTAGTAGTTTTGGGGTTGTGATTCGTAATCATGAAGATTTAGTTGTGTTACCAGGGGCTCACATTGATGTTTATTCTGATGATGTTAATGTGGCTGAGGCGGAAGCTTTACACTTTGGTTTAGGACTCACCAAGAGAGGCTGGTTGGTCTCTGACTCTCTGTTGGTTATCAAATTGGATTCGTTGTATGTTTCTTTGCTTATCCAAGGGTAGCAAAGTACGAACACTAATATTTTTTTTTATTTATAGTTTTTTTTTTTTTGATTACATGAGACTATTGCTCAAATTACAGTTCAAATTACAACTCATATTACATGAGAGTATAATTGATATGTACAATCATATATTTATACTGAACCCTATTGATATGAATACTGATATGACACCGCTCAGATTTTTAAACCTCTCAAATATTCGAGGGATGTCAAACTCCCATCCTGGGAGAAAGACTGTCTTCACTCGAGCTCAAGGGCTCCAAGGAAGAATATTTAAATTAAACCCCTACAATGCAACTGCGGGGGCTCGAACCCCTTCCCTCGCATTTGTGAGGGAGGGGCTCTAGCCACTTGGGCTAAGCCCAAGTGGTTTTTTTTTATTTATAGTTGAAATACAACAACTGATTATACCAAAACATAACTTTAGGATTTAATATATATTTTAAGGAATTGCAATCGAGCTGCGGATAGTTTAGCTAAATTTGCACTTCGTCTTTGTAGTTCTTTTATTTTGCTTGAAGATTTTCCGCAGTCACTATCTTATTATTTTAAAGATTTTCTCATTCTAATTTAATGAATATTTTCTCTATTAAAAAAAAAAAAAAATTACCACACCCCTTTTAGTCGGCTTTAGTAAAACTACCTCGGTCTTAAACATAAGAAAAAACAAAAAAAGAGTAAGAAAAGTTTTAGTCCCCCTTTAGCCATCCCAGCTCTTTTTATTCTTATCCTTAAATATTCTCCTCTCCCCTTTATTCTCTTCTCTTCCCTCTGTTTTCCTACGCATAAAATATCTACACGCTCACTCTTCAAGCAAGCAAACAACAAGACAACCTAAATTCTCTCTGTGTCGATACTTTCGACAGAAGTTTTCCGCTCAGCTCCAATGGAGTCAAAATCATCTGCTCGATTCACCTTGGGCAAGCAGTCTTCTCTGGCGCCGGACCAGCCGCTTCCAGCCGACGACGATGCTGACGGCTCCGAGGCCATTGACCCCAGGGTGAGGCTCATGTACATGGCTAATGAAGGTGATTTGGACGGGATTAAGGAGCTCTTAGACTCCGGCACCGATGTTAATTTCCGTGACATCGATAAACGCACCGCTTTGCATGTTGCCGCTTGTCAGGGAAGGACTGATGTTGTACGGCTGTTGCTCAGCCGTGGAGCTGACGTGGATCCTGAAGACCGCTGGGGCAGCACTGTAATTTTCATTAATCCCTTTCTTGTTCGAATTTTTTAGCAAACACTTAACACTTGTGTGATTGCTTTCTGAAAACCCTTTTTAGAATCACCTTAGGTGCGTTGGGTATTGTTTTCATATCTTGTTTTCTATTTTTCTGAATTTAGAAATAGATTATTTCTCAAAATATTTTTAAAATATAAAATTCATTCTACATTTTTAATAAAAGAAAAAAAATTCTTGTTTTGTTTATTTCCCAATACAGTATTAGGCTTCAATGAATAACTTTCCTCTATAATCTCTCAAAATGATAATAATAACAAACATCATTAATATTAATAATAATAATAAAAACAATAACGTCATTATTATTATTATTATTGATATTATAAAAAAAAAATTTCCCCGTCCATAAAACTTTTCTTTTCTTATACATTATGATATTTATGTTTTATATATTAATTAAATCAAGTATATATAATCTATCATTTTTCTTTAAACAAATATAATTAACAACATCACCTAATTTATTCTTAAAATTAGAATAACCAAACTAATTAAATAACAATAAAAATAATTATATATTAATTGATGTTTATTTAATGAAAATTATTTCAATAATAATTCTTTAAAATATTCCTATAAAACGGATTTGATTATTAATAATTCTTTAAAGTATTCCAAGTGTTTTTCAAATTTGTTTTAATTCAATTGAGGCTGTTCACTTTTTCTTACTCTGTTCTTGTATACCTTTTGCAAATCTAAGTAATAATCATTTTCAGACAATCAAACTCACAAATGTGACCATTAATAATGAGCTAATAATTCATAGTTGATTGAACAGCCTCTTGCAGATGCGGTGTATTACAAGCACCACGACGTGATCAAACTTTTGGAGGAACATGGTGCAAAGCCTTCAGTATGTATCAACACCTGTCAATGTCCTATTTGCCCTGTGATTTTCAGTTCCTGTCGCACTCTGTCTTTCGTGATTTTAGTATGATCTCCTGAACCTTATTGCATCTGTATATGTGGTTCTGTCTGTTCAGACAGCTCCCATGCATGTTCAAAATGCTCGTGAAGTCCCAGAGTACGAAATTGATCCTAAAGAGCTCGATTTTTCCAACAGTGTTGAGATTACAAAGGTATCTTATAAGCACTTCTCCACTGGTTGTTTCTTATTTCTATTCTTGGTTTTAAGTTCGATAAGAAAATGTATATGGATAAATAGGGATGGAAGGAATGCTTTTTTTGCTTGAGCGTCAACCTTTAGCACACTTTTTGAGTTATAGAAAAAGCTTTTATATGGGATCTGACATCTGATTCCACTCTGCCCGATATAGTATGGCTTCCTATGTATGACGTTAAAGCAGTCAATTGGGATTCCTTGTTAAGGCCAAACTTGTGTGATGTCTGATTGTTATGATTCTTTGTGGTTAAATGTTGCACTAATTTATTATTATTTTTTCAAAAAATAAAATACTTTTAGCTTTATAAGAATGCGATTACTGAAATTGAAATTTAAGCTCTCATATTTGCATTAAATCAGAGAATTAAGATATCAATGAGTCTTCAAGTTGCAAAAATAAAGATTACAACATACTGATCCGTTTTAAGTTTTACAGTCTGCAAGCACATGTTCTTGCTTCTTTATGTTGTTATTTTTTTTTTAATATTTATTTTTCGTTCTTTCTTGGGCATGGCAAATGCCTTCTATATTCTCTGAAAATGCTCCATTTAGTCCAAGCTTTTCATCTGTGAAAAATATCAAAACTTGATAAGGGATCCATTGTATAAACTATCACCTCATTGATAATAGGGAACTTTTCGGATTGCATCATGGCGTGGAACACAAGTTGCTGTGAAAACACTTGGAGAGGAAGTTTTCACTGATGAGGATAAAGTGTGGGTTGGTCTAATACCATCACTGATTTTTGTTCCTTTTTCTTATTTTTCATTTTTTCATTTTCTTAAAGTTTCTTTTAATTTTAATTTTTGGAGTATGCTTTCTGGAATCTTTCTTGCGACTTTGGAGTTTCATTGCTGCTTGGCATTGCAGGAAGGCATTCATTGACGAGCTTGCATTACTTCAGAAAATTCGTCATCCAAATGTTGTCCAGTTTTTGGGTGCTGTAACCCAAAGCACTCCAATGATGATTGTCACAGAATATTTACCCAAGGTTTATTTTATTCTGCAGTTACTATAGCAAGGCAGACCTTATATTGGTGACTTGTTGTAGTGCTGTTGAATTTTAGTTCTGAATCTATTGTTTTTCATCATTTTGTCCTCGGGGATATTGATTTGATTGTATACAATTGGCATTATCTGTCTTCATCAATCAAAGTTCTTATGCTTTTACTTGTAATTACTTGCAGGGAGATCTCCGTGCATATCTGAAGCAAAAGGGTGCATTAAAGCCCACACTAGCTGTGAAGTTCGCTCTTGACATTGCTAGGTTGGCTTCCCGGTTTGCACAGCAAGTCTATCTATTACTTTTTGGCTTGCTTGCTGCAGAGCTATAAGTGATGCGTGATTTATGGTTCTAAGTTTTCAGGCATAATCATTGAGTTGGAAATTTGGAAAATGTATTATGAGATTTGAGATAATTTGTTTTTATCCTTGTAGAATTTTAAACACGTTCTGTAGTTCTTTTCATATCTTAGCAATTAATTTAAATGAGGCCATCATGTTTGAAGTTGAACTTCTTATCTTTATATCCCTTAGCATTTGCATTTGCAATCAATTAACAATTAATATGCTTAGAAAATGGTAGGACACATATACGACTGTGGGAGAAATTTTTTGTAAATTTGACGTGGCTTTTAGACCATATAAATTGCTCTGCGTATTTTTTGGAGTGATATATTGTAATTTGTGTCTTTGTTTATTTCTAAAACAATATGCTCTGGTCTTTGTGTTATTCTTTACCCATCCTTTTTGAGTAGGAGGGACCATTGTACATTGATATATTTGATGAATTATTAGGTGTTTCTTTATATCTTGATTGGAAGTCATCATGTCTATTGTAGGGGAATGAATTATTTGCATGAAAACAGACCTGAAGCAATAATTCATCGGGATCTTGAGCCTTCGTAAGTTTTCAATCTTACATCCCCCTCAACTGTGCATGTAAAGAATTAGAAAGTATGAATGATTAGTACCTGAATGGTTAAGACTGTTTTAAAATTTCTCAACTGTTCGAGTAAGATAACAGAAATATACTGCGGGATGATTCTGGGCATCTGAAAGTTGCAGACTTTGGACTCAGCAAGCTACTGAAATTTGCAAATACAGTAAAGGAAGACAGACCTGTGACATGCGAGGAAACTTCCTGTAAGCTTTCTTCTTTGGGTACACTTCTTTATACTGTTTTCTTTGATTAATGCTAGCTTAGCAGGCTATGTACGATAGATATTTAGCCTTGAGAAAGAATTAGACCAGCTCGGAATTTTAAGTGACTGTCCGGATCAAAATTTGCTGCATGGGCTCCTATCCAAATAGGATCTCCAAGCAGTCTCTTGCAATAGGCAAAATTTTGAAGTTTTAAAAGTTAAATATTTGTGTGCTTTAATGGTAAATGCTTCATGTCATCCATTTTTTTTGGCCAGGGAGATATGCAGCCCCCGAGGTTTACAAAAATGAAGAATATGACACTAAAGTGGATGTGTTTTCATTTGCTTTGATCTTACAAGAGGTTCTTCCTCTTGCCCTCTCTCCCTCTCACTCTTCCCCGACACCCACCTCTACCTCATCTTCCCCTCTCCACCTCGTCTTCAAATAATACATGATATTGTTTCCAATATGCTTTAGGATATGTAATATGGGTGGTGGATATTAGGTTGCAATTAGTAAACATGGATGCCAACTTCAGCACTTGACAAGCTGATATTATATAACAGATGTTTGAGAAATCTTGTTAATTCAGCCTGCAACATAAGGAAATGAACTTGTGGCGGAGATAAACTGACCTTTTCGAAATTATACCTGTGACTCTTTTTGCAACTAAAGATTTCTTTGAATTTTCAGTTCACACATACTGCTATATTTCTTGATTATCATCACAAGGGATGTCAAAAGTTGAGGACACTGGATGTTCAGCATGGAAATTTAACAAATTCTCTATGGATGCACCAATCAGACTTAAATTATTGACAATCAACTTAGTTTGTTTCTAATTTGATTTTGCTGTGGTTACAAATATTATGCTTTTAACTTTACCATCAGCTGTTTGTGCATTTATATTTGCTGGAAGTTTAATGTATTTTGTTGGTTTGTTAATGTTACGTTACTTTGAAGTGACATTTAACTATCCCAAAGAGTGCATTATCATGATCAGATCCATTAGTCAAACTGTAATGCAAATGGATTTTAGCAACACTTTCTGTATGTTTGATCCAATCAGTATGTACCAGTACATACTGATATGGATTTAGAGCTATATATGAAATAGTTTTTAGCAATATTTTCTGTATGTTTACTTTTACTGCCTCAGTTTTACACTTGATGAATTCCATGTTGCTTGAATATCAATATTAGCATCTCCCCAAAAAAAAAAATGAAGTATAAAATTTAACACTTTATAATTAAGAAGATCCATTTGTCAAATTGTTAGAATGCAAATTTGCAACACCTTCTATATGTTTACTCAAATCAGTATGTGGTGGTACATACTTGCATCAATGCACAGCTATATATGCAAATAGATTTTAGCAACAGGTTCTATATATTTATTTTTACTACCTTAATTTTTACCCTTGATGAATTCCATGTTGCTTAAATATCAATAGCTGTCATCTTATGTTGTTTTAAGATCAAACGTGACATCCTCATTACAGTTGATGATATAATTGCTTTGGACATTTTTTTTCAAATTGATCATACATTGGATTTCCATGTTATCACTTTGGACTTTCTATAGTCTATATTTCTTGTTTATTTTTCTACTGATAATAGGCAAGTCTAAATTAAGTTGGTATTCAATCCATCAGATGATCTTGTTTCTCCACAATCAAAGTATTGATCCTCCCTGTATCCTTTTGTTGATATTTTTATTATTTGGATAACAAACAAAACTTGTATATATTAACAATGAATGGGTTTTAAAAAAGTGAGCAAGCTGTCCACTAGACTAGGATCAGCATGAAGACAACCTTATAATCTATACAAAACAAAACTAAACCACTCAAGTTCAAAAGACTAACCAAAGAAATTCTGTCCACTAAGCTAGGATCAGCATGGAAACAAGTTATTCAATTTCAGCCCAAAACCTGATGCTGGTACTGCAGTGGATTGATAATTTGACTGATTTACCCTTGATCTACATTCTAGCGGAGGCTGGTTTAAGATTATGAAGATGAAAGAAGTGTCTTGAAATTCCTTTGTCAGTGACACCCAAAGCTAGCAAATGAACTCTTTCCCATAAACATTTAACATATTCCCTAGCCAAGCTATATAAAAACATTATTCAATTTCTTTTTTGCCAATTCACCCCAAAAGAACCACAAACCAGAACACTTCCATAAAAGTTCTGTATATGTAAAATTGGTTGATTTGTGTGCATCGTTGATTAGTAATATATCAAATTAGTTGAGTTATTTATCATTTTGATTACTTGAAAGTTGATTACTGGGTTTTTGTGGCATAAAGTTGTCAGGTTACATACTCTAGATTAGATATATTGCATGTAAGGATGATGCTTTTTCTGGGTTCCAATAATTTATTTAATCTGCTGTTACTCTAGATGATTGAAGGTTGTCCACCATTTCCCACAAAGCAAGAAAAAGAAGTTCCTAAAGCATACATAGCGAATGAGCGGCCACCATTTAGAGCTCCGACAACGCATTACGCTTATGGATTAAGAGAGTAAGTCCGAGATCAATCTTGCTTTCTTCATATTTGTGGTGTTCTTCTGTAGACATATATGGGTATATTGCTGGTTGATCCTGTAGTCACCCAATTTTTTCAGATGATGGCATCATGATTTTCCCATGATTCTTTTCTATCTCATCACAAAAGCTGGCATACGTTTTTATGCAAAGTCAGAATTCCTAAAAGAATGCAATAAGGTGGAATTGGCTTCAATATCGCTAGGCCAAAGTTTGACATTGTTGAAATTGAGCTTTTATTGTTTTAAGAGATAAGGGGAATGAATCAAATTGTACTTCTTTTGTTAGCCTATTCGTGGATACATTCAGATTTCGGCCATAAGATAGCAACATTAAACAAATTGAGATTTCTCGTTTCCTTTTATCTAGTGATTCCAGTTGCCATTCTTTAGGCTGGTGTGTGGTATCCAGGGACCCTTGTTTTTTGCACCCTTTTTTGGTTGCTTTCATTGTTCCATGGCAAATGTGTAATTTAGAGGTCAGAGGAACGTTATCATACTATATATCATTTATAACAATGTTTCCATTTTGTCTTCTCACTTGAGGTGGTTCACTGTTTGACAAAAGCCGTTTTGATTCTTCTTAAGGTTAATTGAGGATTGCTGGAGTGAGGAGCCATTCAGGAGACCAACATTCAGGCAAATACTTATGAGGTTGGATGACATAAGTGACCAGCTTTCTATTAAGAGACACTGGAAGGTATCAATTCTCTCTCTCTCTCTCTCTCTCTATCCCACTCTCCTTGCATGTAAGTTTTGTGTGTTCATGTGTGCGAGCACTGAGCTTTCCTTTAGCCTTATCGCCATCAAAGTGCTTATAATTTCTATGATAAACTTTTATAAATGACACATAATAGCAGTATTTGTAATGCATAGCAGGGTTGATTTTGTATAATGGCATATTCAAACACCTTTTTCACTTTACCCCATGTCTTAATTTGTCCCTCTGCAATTTTATTAAAGAATGTACCCCTTTCACTTTAATAATGTCTCATACTACCTTGACAGAAAATTATTTATCCTTGAAAGGTAATGGAAACTACTGAAAACAAATGTTTTTCCTTGTTCTCCAGTTGGTTATTAAACTTTAACAAATGACGACCTGTTTCAAGGACTAAGAGAGAAAGAATGGATTGTAAAAAGTTCTCAATATAACTCTACACTAGATCTTCTGAAGCAACTGAAATTGATTCAGTAGCGAACCTAGTTCATGTTCCATCCAAACGTTCATCTGTTTTTTGTGACTTGATTAGAGTTGCTCTTTATGGTTTATTCAGGCATGGGGATAAGGCTGGGAGTTTCATGTAGTGAAAGTAGCATTGTATTGTTTGCTTACATTTTTTGCCCAAGGCATCTTCAATTCTTTGTTTAATGTGATAATGTATGGATACATTGGTTGAGTTTCTGGCAAGTTCTCTCTCATTATCTACCTCCTTACCTTCCATCTCTCCCTCCTCTAATCAATTTACTTTCAATGTTTAAAACTACATTAAAATATCTCATGTATCCAAAACCATGATAGGAAGCTTGATTTGCAGTATGAGAGAGAGTCAAATTAAGGGGACCAAGCTATCAAATTTGCTGCCATGATGTTAGGATATACAATTCTTTTGAATTTGGATATCAATATGTTGATGATGTGTGAAGCAGAAGCCAAGAGAGAAGTGGCTAAGTTCTGTATGTACAAGTCTGTGGTTCATGCGACAATCGATTTTGTGTTTTCTGTTAATTTAAATGGAAAGTCTACCTGCAAGGGACATTTACTTGCAGTAGTGTGAGGCGAAATTTGATTCAAATAACTTTCTAGAATTAGTCTAGTTGCTGCAAATTTGCAGTTAACTCAATACAATGTGATTCCTTGAGCAGCATTAATAATGAGGAAAGTAAGAAGTGAAGGAAAGTTGGCCCTTCTTGCTGTGTGATTTAGATTTACCAAAATAAATTTCTTTCTTGAACCTTAGAAAGATAGTTCCTGATCCTAGATAAGTAATATAAGAACTAGGTGAATGCGCTTGTTGCATAATCCTAGGTTATTGGCGTTTTGGGATATCATCTGGAGCTGTTTAAATGCATTTTGTTGCCTGTTTTATCTTGAGAAAAAATATGAGTCTTATCCAGTACCCTGCATACTCAGGTTGGGCCGCTAAGATGTTTCCAGAGTCTTGCAGCCTTGTGGAAGAAAGGTCATGCAGATCCAAGCAGCCGTTCATCTCGCTCTACAAACAGATGAGTAACTATTGCTTTGGCACGTGCATAATTTCAGTTCCTTACTACCCGGAAATCTGGAGCTTTTTATGGCTGGTTTTACTGATGAGTTCATATTAATTGTTTTTGCCAGAATCTTGTTTGAGTTGTCAGGCCTGTCTCATCCTGTATTTTGAGTTCATTTCTTCCCTTCATGCTCTTGAAATAAGATGTACAGAAAATTGAAAGGACCTGACAAGGTAATTAAAAAATAAAGAAAGAACTATGAATTGTTGTTACATTCCCTCCCTCCTTTCTCCGTTAATCTTTTCCATCTATGAAATTGAAGTTTACACAGTGTTGAACCTTCTATTTTTTATTTTTTGAAAAAGAAGATTAAATGAAATTTACAATAACAGTATGAAAGCAATCTGAAGTTTTGAGCATTCTCGTGAATTTTTTTGTGAAGTGTTTGGTATCTTCGCAGCAACCAGCTTCCAGTCATTTCTAGTTTATGATTCTGAAGTGCTTGGATTAATCAAATGAAACTTTTTAAGGTTCTAATTCACCGTGTCAACTGACACCTACATTTGAGATCATGTTATTTGCTCAAACTTTGGTGCCAAAAATTCACTCGAAAGTTCTGGAGCTCAGTCAATGTGAGTTTAGAGAAACAAGCAACTGTATGACTCCGATTATGTGGCAATGATGGGTTTCTCTCAAGAGCAGGAACGGATGAATCTCGTTCCTCCTGTGCTGTGGTTCTTTGTTTCTGCAGTCTTGCTTTAATTATTGTAATTTTGCTGTGCTATATAATGGCATTGGAGGAAAAATAGATGGTCTGATGATATAGAAAAACAGTTGGATGTTCATGTTATGCCTCTTGTGGACTCAATAAGAGAACAAGATATCATATCTGAAGTTCTGATTCCAAAGATGGCGAATGTAGATGAACATTGAAACTGGCCTCTTGTTCCATGTATTTTTAGTGGACGGTTGATGCTGTCCACAGACACAGAGCTCTTATTCTGGGTGCCAAGGATTTTGACAATACTCAAAAACTTGTTCAATTCTTTTTGGCTTTGTGTGGGTGTCAGACATTGTTTGGATTCATGTATCTGTGTGGTCTAATAAGAAAAGGGAGAACAGCAAATTAATAAAATGCAACTTTACATGCAAATAGCTTCTAATCCTAAAATACAAAAGCTGGTTTTGGCCGAACCTAATCTTCCGATCGATGTTTGATAATAAACAATATCAAAAGTCACTAATATTGTTTGCAGAAAAAAAGGTTTAGATAAATTAAATAAAAATATATATTATTTCTATCCATGGATTTGTGTACTAAGTTTTAGAAAAAAAAGAAGAAGTTATGATTTATTTTGTATAAAATGTATGGCATTATTAAATCGTGTGGATTAAATATCTTATAGCTCACATAATTTATTTTTATCATTTTGTATTTTTATCAAACAAAAGAAGTTATGGCACATTGGTTGATACAAGAGTTTTTTTTAACTCTATTACCACTGTTACACTTTCGAACAATGAATTTCTATCCATTCATAATAAGAATCGCACAGCAAAATCTTGTCGACAGTGGCATGTTCTTTAGTTACCAATTGGCCACCCGAACGTTAATCCGGAGCAATTACGTTTATGCATCAAGGAATGAAGCTCCTCTAAAACGAAATATTTCTCCCCATTCTCTTCTTTAGCCAGCAAACCTGTCTCATTCCCTCTCTTATATTCTTCATTGTTCGAATAGACTTTTGCCTTCCTTCTTAAACCACCTTGTTAATTAACCAAGTTAGACTTGGTGAGGTGTTGCCGTCTTTCAGACATCATGAATCTCAACTTGCTCATATCACAAATAAAACACAATAAAATTAAGACAAAAAGAAAACCTTATCATACCAGGCCCTAGGAACCTGTTTCAGACCATATAATGCTTTAAAAGTTGGCATATCTATCCATCCTTAATTAACAGCAAATGCCGCTAGTTGAGCAGTATAAACATCTCCAGAAAAATCATCATTAAGGAAAGCATTGTTTAATATCTGTTTGCCTGACCGTCCAATTCTTCACTACCATTTAATTGAGAATCATTCATGATTTGACAACGGGGTTAAAAGTCTCAGAATAGTCCACGACAACTGTTTGATGAATCCTTTTGGCCACAATTTAGCTTTATACTTTGACATTGTGCTATCAGTATTTTATTTGGTTCTAAAAACCTACCAACACTTCAGATAGAACCACCGTCTTAACCTTTGTCCAAACACTTATGATTACTAAAGTTAAAGAAGGAATTTTTGAACCAAAGGCGTTCTTATCATCACACAATATTTTAGAACCAACTACAGTTGTAGAAGCTTTATGATCCTCTGTGGAAAGTAGCCATGTAGAATGAATTTGATGCCCTTGTTAAGAGCAAAAAAAAAACAAAAAAAGAAAACAGCACTTTGCCCTTAGCAGAAATCCGCCGAGGAATTGCCCTGAGGTAAAACTCCTTGTTAAGCTTTAACACATTGGAGAAATAGAAATCTAAAGCTAACTATAGACCAACGTTAATGTTTTATTGATACGGTTAGCGTTCAATTAATATATATATATATATATTCCCTTTAAATATATATGAATCATTTCTAGGGATGGTAATGGGGAGGGGAGGGAACCGACATCCCCACACTCATCCCCAAATATTCTACATATATCCTCGTCACTGTTAGAATTACTTGAGGGAATTCTCGTCTCCTCCCCGAATAATAAGAGGGGATCCCCAAGGGGTCCCCGATCTCCGAATAACTGATACGTTTTTAATTTCTGAACTTGATTTAATCATATTAAAATAAAATAAAAAATTTAAACAAAAGTAAAGTTTGACAATATATCTTACACTAACATTAATTCAATAGAAACATCACACTAAAAAATACAAATCATCATAATAATTATATTCGTCAATCTTCATAATCCTATAATAAAAAGAAATTATTTTTATATCAATAATGAAATAAATGAAATGGGTATAGATAGTAAAAATAATATTTTCAATAAAAACATTTACTCTTGCACCTCGTGCTCATCCTTTTTTTCCTCAAGGAATGTGGCAAATTGAGAGATAACATTACGTTTCAAATCTAAAACAATAAAAATAATATAAGCAATATCACTCATAATCTAAAATAGTTTTGGGCCAAGACTTTTGAAATAAGGTATAATTGAATAGTAATTAGGACTACAACTAGTTAACTAAGCTCTTAATTTTTATAGTTGATTTGTACAAATATTTTGATATTTGTTATTTATACTAATATTTAATATTTTATAATTTAAATTTTATTAATCATTTATTAATAATTCTAGAAAATAAAATCAAAATTAAATTTTAATATGAGGAAATGGGGAATGGGTGAGGGGATGGAGATTCCACCTCATCCCCATCCCTTTCCCGAATAAAAAACTGGATAAAATATTGTCCCTATCCCTTCACCGAATAAGAAATTGGGTTCAAAATCGTCCTCATTCCCTCCCCGAATAGGGAAAATCCCCAAGGGTCTCCGTCCCCATGGGGACTTTTGCCTTCCCTAATCCTTTCCTTAGCCTTTGATGATTTCTCTCTAGTAAAATTATTTAAAATTCAAATTCTAAAAAGATGGAGTTGGGAACTGGGAAACTATGGAGTTGGGAACTGGGAAACTACTAAGTTTGAGTAAAAATACCATCATTTTCGTTTATTTCTACTTTTATTTTGAACTTATTTATTACATATACTGATATACATTTCTTAATAACTTCAATTACCTCACATAACGTTTGAGATATTAAGTTTTTAATATACACATCTCTTCAATCTTGGACAAAATAATTTTCTTTTTACGTAAATTGAACTACTTTCAATATGCCCCACTTCGATCAAACACTAAATGTGTAATTAAAATTATTGCAAATATTAATCCAATGCAAATTATTGCTACACATAGGCATGGCCAATTCACAAGATTTCTATATAAGGGTGGATGGATGCCAAAGTAAATTATACGCAATGAGCATAAGGAATTAAGCATAACGATGCAAAGCAATTATGTAAATGAAGGGGTTGAAATTTTTACCTTCACACGTATTTATAGTTTGTGGAGAACTTGTCACGATCATTGGCCTCGAATCCGGTGAGTGAATACCTAAAAAAGACACTTCGATACTCAAGTTAGTGTTTAATGAAGATTAAAAAAAGAAGAAAGATGGAAATGATAGGTTCTCTCTAAGTATGAATAATACTTTTGGAGGCCAAATACCATTTTCTCTTAAAGATGAGTCTCTATTTATAGATGATGAGTGATGTGGATTTAGGGTTTTGCTTTAAACCCAAACCTAATGACATGTGTCACCCATAATTTATGCACACGTAAAAGTGAATTTGGTCATAATGAATTATTCCACATATGCATATTTTCCTGACATTATGACCTTTGAGCATGATTTTCCTAGACCAATGGATTAAGGAAGTAATTCCCTCTCTTGCCATTTTCGGAAGAATTTTTCCTTAGGTGTTATTCCCTTGGAATAGTTGGGGTGTTGTTGCCCGGAATAACTTCTTTTATTTGAATAGATAGACATGTGGCATGGTTTAGTGCATTTGAAATATGACACCTATATTACTCCCTCTGCAAGTGTATTTTCTTTAGCAAATACTTTAATTGGAATAAGAAGTTTTGACTTTTGTTTGACCGGCCATGTGGCCTTTTTTAAAGAACTATGCTTTGGGTGTTTGAATTTTGGGAGGAATGTATCAATGAACTTTTCTCTTTGTTGACTTAAGGAAAAGTGAACTATTTTCTCTTAATTGAAGTTTTTAGATGAAATGTTATCTTTTTGAATTCTTTCTCTAAATTGAAATTCCAGGAGGAAATTGAATTCTTTCTCTAAATTGAACTATTTCCTCTTAATTTGCTTTTGATAAGCAGATATTTTATGCCTTGGTTTAGCTTGACTCATTTTTGTCTTGGCTTGTATAGGGTTGGCCATTCCTTAGTTTGGCTTTCCCTTGTTGTCTTTGGCTTTTGTTTTCTTTCGTTAGCTTTTGCCTTGTTGGGCATTGGCTTTCTCATGGCTTTTCTTTACCACGGTCTTTCCTTAGCCTTTGTTTACCTTGTTGGGCATTGGCTTTCTCATGGCTTGGCATGCTCTTCTTGCCTTTCCTTTTGTTTGCCTAGGTTTTTTCTTAACCTTCGGTTGTCTTACAGGGCATTGGTCTTTTCTTGGCACTAGAAAAATGACTTATTCTGAAGGAATATTATCATGAAAGTTTTTCTCCTTGTTGGCTTAGGGACGTTTTTCCTTATTATTAGCTTTAGAAGAAGTGAAATATTTTCCAAAGGAATACTATTATGAAGTTCTACGAGGAAATTTTCCTTTCCTTTAACGGAGGAATGAATATTTCTTGTTCTTTAAACTTCTTCCTTGAATTGAAGTTTTATGAGGAAATCTAATTTTCACTTTATTAGGGATGGCAAAATCCGGGTCCAGGTGCGGGTTTAGCCTTTCCGGATCTAGATTAGGACGCATATTTTCTATACCGAACCCGAAAATAAACCCGCATTTTTCCACTCCGGGTTTAACCCGAGAAAATTCAGGTTCCCGGATTACGGGTTTTCAACCCGGATTGATGAATCCAATTGAAAAAAAAACTAAATTCAACTAAAAAATCAAATAGAAATGAAAATCCAGGATTTCAGCAAATCAAATACAAATTTAGGTTTTAAACAAACCAATACAAATCAGCTCATTCAATTCTTGGTTTGATATCATCATCATTATTGCTGCATTTGAATCAAATCGATCATGTTTCCAGCACTCTAATATATTAACAGCAACAACCAAGACTTTTAGTTTTTAACCCGTGAGTAGTTCTCCAGATTTGTTGAGTGGCCATTTTGAACCCTTCGCAACGGATTGCCTTATTTGTTAAAACTTCCTCCACCAAGTACTATTCTAATTTGTGTACGCCAGCATCGTGTGCCATCCCCTCAATAGCAACTACCTCGCCTTCTTCCTCGGGAAGAGAAAGGGCAGTATAGAACCGATACAACTCTTCAGAGTCCATGCAGAGAACAAATGAAAGACAGAAAAAGAAAGTTGAGATGAGTAGGCGAAAGAGAGAAGAAAGTGAAAGCACTTCGGTTGAGTGAATAATCACAACCAACAATTAAAAAATATTTCAAAATTAAATAAATTATAAATAATGATGATGATGAACAGCCGCATCATCGTTGGTTACCGGTCGTGCCAAAGAAAACAAGGAAACAACGGCTGGTGATAATGATGATGAACAACCGCGAAGGTGAAAACGATGATTTGATGAAAATGAAGATGAGCTAAAGAGGGACTGAGAGAGGAAATGGTTGCTACAGCTGTGAAAGTGTAAATGAGTTAGGGCACCATTTGGGCTTTTTTTTCCTATTTATATTAAAAATAATTTTTCAAAATTAATATTAAAATTAATAAATATCTGGGTCCAGATTCTAAATATATGGGTTCACCTGAACCCGGAATCGGACCTGGATATATGCGAGTTTTGAAAATGGCATCCGGATACCAGATTTATTTAATCCGATACGGGTTGAACCCGGTCCGAAAAATTCGGGTTTCGTCCGGGTCCGGGTTAAATTGCCATCCTTACACTTGATGTAGGAGGAAATATTTCTTGTTCTTTGAACTTTTCTCTTGAACTGAAGTTCCTAGAGAAAATCTTCATTTCCTTCGACGTAGGAGGGAATATATCTTGTTCTTTGAACTTTTTCATCTGTTAAAGTTCTAGCGGGAAATGAAAATTTTCCTTCGGCAATCCAGTTAGTTCTAAAATTGATTTTGAGATTTTTGGAAACATATATGACAATGTATGAGATAATCATGAGCGCTCATAAGACAATAATGAATGTGGATTCTTGTGAGATACATAGATATGAATATTTATGCATGCGAATGCTCATTAATACAGTGCATGAGTCATTTGAAAATATGGAATAATTTTCACATTTTGTGATCAATAACTTGAGTATATGAGTTATACATTATCTATTAGATTAATATTTTCAAGAGTTGAAATCATTCATATAGTCATGTCAGCTAAGATGAAATGTTTCTCATCTACAAGTTATCAATCTAAGTAAGCATTTAGATTAGTCCAGAATATGATTCAAATGGACTTTAGCTTTTTCTCTAGGGGGCCAATATCATGGCATCATCTGCTGTGGAAGCCATCTGGAAATTCTTTCTAGAGCTTCCTTAAGATCTTTTAAATTCCCTTTTGTAGGAATTTTGGAACCCGCGTTCCTCATCACTATCTGTTCTATGTGCCTTTTTTAGGTTGTTCTATGTGGGTTCAGACTTTTTCTTTTGGTGGGCCAATTTGCCTTTTCACCTATTTGTAGTTTTTTCGAGGCTATCTTTTGACTGTTGTTCAAGGGCAAGCATTATCCGCTGTGGAAGCCATCTGGAAGTTCTTTTTACAGTTTCCTTAAAATATTTTGAATTCCCTTTGCATGCATTCTAGGAACCTTTATTCCTTATCACTATCAGTTTCCTATGTACCTTTTTAAGTTTGTTCTGTGTAGGTTCCAACCCTTTCTTTTGGTAGGCTAATTTGCCTCTTCACCCGTCTTTTAATTTTTTTCAGGACTACTCTTTTGACTGTTGTTCAAGGGCAAGTAATTTGGTTTTTCTACTTCCTCTAGGAATTAGCATATAACATTATGAAATTTGTAAATAATCGAGAGTAAATACGAAAATGTAAAGGCTAGATGCGTAAAGATAATCGTTAGTTGTATAATATGTAAGGAAAGTTAGATTAGTCTACATTGGCGTAATATCCGTTTGTTTATTCCCTATCAGGAGGTGAATGTTTGGGTTGTCCTTAGCCTTACTTGTGGGTAATACCATGATTGTTAGATACAAGATCATGGTTATTCTATTAGAATATAAAATCATATTGATCCACGTCGGCTTAATACCCTTCATATATTCCCCTTGGTAAGGTAAATGCTTGGGTTTTCCTTAGCCTCAATCGTGGAAAAATAAATAAATTCCGAGGGAATAAATAAAATGGCATAAATGTAAATAAGTTAGCATAACTGTCAGGAATTAGTTTTAAAGACCATTTTGACCCTTTTTTATCATCTTGACATTCTACTATTTGGCCAAAGTTTTATGTTGACCAAATGAGCTTTTCATTTTCTTTACTCTTTATCTCCATCAACTCACTTGAAGAAGAGACCTTTGTTTTTTAGCTTGGATTTTTGGTTTTATCTCCTTTTTAATCATGTTTAAGGTTTAAACCTCATAATAAACCCATTTTTATTAGTATATGCAAGTATTCACCTCTTTTTACAACCATACACAACCAAATTTAATTTAAGAAAGTGAATTTAAAGTGGTGGTTGTGTGGCCTTTAAATGGCTTTCAACTTAGAAATTCCCCACAGACAGTGCCAATGAATGGGCTGAAATTTTTACCTTCACACGTATTTGTAGTTTGTAGAGAACTTGTCACGATCGTTGACCTCGAATTCGGCGAGTTGAGTACTTAAAAAAGACACTCCAACGCCGAAGTTAGTGTTTAATCAAGATTTAAGAAAAAAAGAAAGATGGAGAAGATATGTTCTCTATCTAAGCATGAACAATACTTTTGGAGGCCAAAAACTCCTTTCCCTTAGAGATAGGTCTCTATTTATAGATGATGAGTGATGTGGATTTAGGGTTTACTTGAAACCTTAAATCTAATGACATGTGTCACTCGTCATTTTTGTACACGTGGAAGCGAACTTGGTCGTAGGGAATTATTCCACATGTGCTTATTTTCCTGTCATTATGACATTTGGAAGTAATTTCCCTAGACCAATGGGTTAAGGAAATAATTCCCTCTCTTGCCATCTTTATGAGCTCCAGAAGAATTTTTCCTTGGGTGCCATTCTGCCGGAATAGCTGGGGTGTTATTACCCCAAAATAGTTTCTTTTATCTGAAAGGATAGACATATGGCATGGTTTGGTACCTTTGAAATATGGCACCTGTAGTAACATTTTATGTTACGGGATTAAATTACATATATAATGCCAGATTATTCATCATCCTTCACAATTTGCTTGCAAAGAAGGAAAAAAAAAAAATACAACATAAGTTTCAAAGGAATTCAATTAAAAAATATATTAGTTTTATCCATAAATTTCTATGAATTAAATTTAAAGAAAAAAATGTTGCACAGCAAAATCTTAAGAATAGCCTATTTTAAATCTTTTAGTTGGCCAGCCAACGGTCAATTCGTGGAGTAATTATTTTTCTTCATTAATGAATGGAGCTCCTCTAAAACAAAATATAGTTATATTTCTTCTTCTTTTTAACAAGCAAACGCACCTTCTTTCTCCTCTTATATTTCCGGTCGTAGGTGCCATATTTCAAAGGCACCAAACTATACTACCTATCTATCCTTTTAGATAAAAAAAGTCATTTCAAAATAATAACACCCCAGCTATTTCGAGGGAATAGCACTCAAGGAAATTTTTTTTTAGAGCTTTTAAAGATGGCAAGAGGGGAATTATTTCCTCAATATATTGGTCTAGGGAAATCACGCCCAAAGGTTATAATAACAGGACCATATGCATGTGTTGAATAATTCCCTACAACCAAATACACTTTCACGTGTTGACGGGTGACACGTGTCATTAGATTGAGGGTTCAAAGTAAAACCCTAAATCCACAACACTCATCATTTATAAATAAAGACCCATCTATAAGAGAAATGAGTTTTTAGCCTCTAAAAAAGCATGGTTCATACTTCATACTTAGAGAGAGAAACTCATCTTTTCCATCTTTCTTCTTTCTTTAATCTTGATCAAAGACTAACTTGGGCCTTGGAGTGACCTTTTCAGGTACTCACCTTGCCAAATTCGAGGCCAACAATCGTAATAAATTCTCCACAAACTACAAGCACAAGTGAAACTAAAAATCCAACGCCTTCACTCGTGATCCAAAATAGACTTTTTGTCTACTTTCTTAATGTTGATAGCTTCAAAAACAATTAACCATTTGCGATATGGTATTATATCCTATTTGTTTAAGTTCCAATATCCAAATTAGAATAGACAATGGGTAGGAGAACTTTCTTAAACCACCTTTGTTAACCAAAATAGACTTGGTGAGGTGTCGCAGCTTTTCAAACATCTTGAATCTCAACATGTTCAAAGCATAAATAAAATGGAAAACATAAGAAACGAAAAAAAAAGTAAAATTTACGCAAAATATATATATATATATATAAGATAACTCTTGTGCTAAGTAGAAAGCCGGGAGATTGAGATAGAGATCAGCACTAAAACTTACAAAGTTTCTCTGCAACAATAACAAAGGACAGAAACTATAAACGTCTTTTTCAAGAAACTAGAGAATTTAACTTAAAAATGACTTAAAATAACCATTTAACTATATCATTTAGTGAATGATGGTCAAAATAATACGATTTCAAGCACTTTCTATAATGATTAAAAAAATATATTGAAATTTCATGTTATTTATTTAAGGTAACTTTCATATCCATTTTATTTCATAGACCCCTACAATTTAGTTTGACTAGTAATTGAATTCTAAAGTACCAAAGTGCCCTTTCAAATAAAAAAATAAAAAAAAATAAAAAATACTATCAAACACTGGTTACCATTTTTGTTCAAATAAAAAAATAGATATCAATGACAATTACCAAAACATTAAATCCTATTCCCAAATGAAAATTTCAAAAACCGATCGAAATTAAATAACCCTATTGCCAAGATAAGAAAGAAAACTTTAGGAAAAAAAAACTTCAGCCAAAAAAAAAAAAAAAACACCATAAACAAGTCAAAATTCCAAAACCATAATACCTCCTAATAAACTTGAAATTAACCCTATTTTACGTTTCGAAAACTTTATATACAATATAAAAATTTTGATATTTTGTTTTCAAGTTTTTTAATTTGACCTCATACACGTAAGAAGCTAGAATCAAATCGCTGTCAAGTAGTGAATGGACCCGACCCACGTCAGCTTCCCAATTGGAGAACTGGTCTACGTTACCATGTCATGTGTCGCATGCATGCTCAATTTATCATACACGTCATCGTTGAGCCATTCAAACTCCCAAGATGTCTTTTGATGATGCCCATATACATAATATGTGAAAAGTAACGGGGGTGCGATTGTAAAAAGTGCTGGGGACGAATCGATAACCCTAAAAGTAGGTATCCAAAAAAAAAAACACATAACAAAACAAAAATCAACGGTCATTATCATGCGGTCTCTTAACCCTTCACCATCCTCATAATGTTTCACGTACTTTTGAGTCTCCCTTGTCCAGCTCCGCGTTAAGTAAAAAACAATTATACTCGCTGCATTATGCTGCCACGTGTAATCTATGGAAAAGTAAGCGGCTTTTGGTCGACTAGGCTTCATCATTTTGAGTTTTTGAGAGTCCGAATGCGCTTGGACCGCGTGATTGGCACGTGCGAAACTTTACTCCCACCTTGTTTCACTTCCAATGTAGCAGGGCTAGTAGCTGTAGGTAGTAGCCCATGAAATGGCGGCAAATCTAAATGCTCAATAGAAACGTTGTCTGTAATTGTCACACTATTTTTATATTATTTGGAAAATGAAAAACCTCACAATCGAGACTCTTCATTCTTCAAGATCAAGAGTAATAATAATATCACGGCATATAATTAATTATATTATTGTTGTTGTCCCTAAGTCAAAAGAATCGCGAAATAATTATGTAAAATCTCTTAAACTTACGATGTAGTCAAAGATTAATATTTAATGATGCCAAGTTTTTAAATCAGTTAAACTCATGTTACAGTAGATACTTTATACTAGGGTCCAAGTTTTTAAAAATTATTAAATGCGAGATCATATCAATAACGAATAATGCATGAAATGGCTTTATGACACGTGAAATTGAGCAAATTTTGAGCTTAATGTTACTCCTTTCACTATTTATCCTTCGCTTAAAAGAGTGTTTACAAATTCCAATTATTTCCACATTTTTAATGAAATCTGTTTTTGTGCGGCCAAGAGAAGGGCAGTAGGGGAACCAGATATGATGGAGTCCATTGCTCATGAGAGCTAGGAATGTCGACATTTGATTTTTATATGAATCTCAAATGCAATTGGAGTTATAATTGTAAGGGTCACATCAAATTCGTTATAATATTTAACATCATGTGACTATTAACATATAAGCTGTTACATGAGTTGGGACTCAAAATATTAAAATTTTATTAATATTATTTATGAAGCTAGACTAAGAGAGACACTAACTGTAGAACTGGGACTGAAGATACTTTTGGATAATTTTCTCAAGCTGTGATAATATTTTGGATGTAGGTCAGCATGCATGCAAGCCAGTGACTCTAGATTTAGATTTTATCTAGCTTTGTCTTGCTATTAGATATAGCAATCTACAAACCCTGCTGCTCTTTGTTTATGCTTATATGTATCTATGCAAATGATCATCCAGAACTTAAAGGTCCAACTTCTTTTATTTATAGTGATATTCTATATAGCAATTTCTATATAGTTATAAAATATTATGGTCTTAATTTGGTCAATTATAAATAAGAATAAACTCTATTAATTTTTTCTAGATTGAAGGAACTTACCTCCACATCTTAATAATTACATTAAAAGTTTAAGATGTAACAATATATATATATATATTTTAAAACTGTTGGGGACATTAATTTATACAATATATAGTATTTATATTGAGAAAAAATATTAAAGAGAATACAAACGTTAATTTAAATATTTTAGATGACTTTTTTTATAATACTAAATAGTTTTGTGCACTAATTTTTAGAAACTAATCTATCTTTTTCATAAATATCTATACGTAATATTTGACATATTCTTTTAATTAATTATTAATGTAGCATATATTTTACCTTTATTTCACTTGCGTTAACAATAATTAAGATAAAACTTTAATTTTTGTAATAACACTTCTATTAAATTATATATAATTTCGTAGTAATAATAAAATTAACTTGGCTCCAACAAAGAGAAATTTTACTACATATATGCATCCACACACACACACACAGAGAAAAACAATGAATTTAGCATTGGTTGCTACTGAACTCTATGGGGACGCGAGGGGACCTCAAATATATTTACCATGAATGTTGCTGCTTCATATGCCTCTCATTCAATGTTTTTTTATTGATTTAAAAACCTCAACGTGCATGGACCACAACCCATTACTTACTACGTAGATGGCGCGTGTTCATCACGCGCTGAACCACTGCGCGTGCGATGGCCTAGAGGCAGGAGCGAATCTTTGTTCCATTATGCCAACACGAGTCCGTATAACTGCTACAGTGGAAGACATATGTAGTATCAGTACATGGGTCTAAAATAATGTAAAAAAGAAAAAGGGCAGTGAATTAAATTACCTTTTAATTAAATAAATAAATAACGAAGAAGAAGAAGAAAGTGAAATTGATATTCTCTGAAAAGCTTTAGCGGTCGCAATTCTCATACGTCGCTGTCAGTTATAAATAAAAATTAAGGGGAAGCAATGCCTGTCCTGTAGAATTGATGTGAAGAATAAGAGGGCTAGCTGCCGCTGCTGCTGCTGCTGCTGTTATGTAATCAGAAAGAAGCCCACTGCTTTCTCTCGAGCGGGAAAAAAATGGGAGAAAAAAGAAGAGAAAGAAACAAAGCCTTTCTCTCTCTTGTCTCTTTCTATGTTGTTGACTGATCACTTCTTGTGAGATCTCCTGCGTTTATTTTTTTTCTGCTTTGAAGCTGTTCTTCGATCGCTCACTTCAAAAAAATTTGTTGGTATGAATTTTTTTTTTAAAATTTTTTTCCAGCTTCTCTTGTGAAGATTTTGTTAGAGTAAAGTATGTTGCTTGCTTTTCTTAGTTACTTTTTTTGTTTCTGTAGGTGACGAAAGCTATGGCTGTTGTGTTTGAGGGCTTCTCTATCCGGTTAGTTATATAGTTAGTTAGTTTAGTTTTGTATGGCATTTTTTTTTTCTATTTTTAATCATGTTGTTACAGTGAGTACGCGGCGAAGAAGAGGAGCGTTGACATAGCGAAATGCTGGCCATTTGGTGGAGATTCTGATTCTATTTCTGATGAGAAGAAAAGAGAAGTTATTGAACCCTTGCTTCCGCCGATCACCGTCACAAAATTCCGCTGGTGGTCCCACGAGCTCGAACTGCTCAAGTCAAAAGAGGACGAGAATGAGGAGTCCTCCAGTGCTGTTGAAGAAATCCCTCAAGATATCACGAGAAATTATGATGATGACGATGACGACGACGCCGAGAAATTGGAAACGGTTTGTCCAGTTTTCCGGCAATTTGCAGGGGGCACAGTGAATGTTGTGAATGCGCATGTTGATAGCTGTCTTGCTGAGGCATCAAGGGAGGAGAGAAGAAGGCAGTTGACATTGGCCGTGAAGGGAAAGTCGAGACAGCCCAAGAAAAGATCCATTGTTGAGATTTTCGCTGTGTCTCAGCAGATCCAGAAGGTTGATGTTGATGCTGATGATGATGAGAATTTGGATGCGGTTGATGGCCAAGACGATGAAATGAATTCGAAGAGTGAAACAAAGAAGAAGAAGAAGAAGAAGAAGAAGAAGAAGAAGGTCAAGAAAGTGAAAGTCGTGAACAAGTTGATCATCAATAACAAGACCAACAAGAAGGATAAGTTGAAGAAAATTAATAAGGTATGTGTGATTCTTTAAAGCTTGATTTTGTTGAAAACTTTTACAGCATTTTCATTGATGAAGAAATGTATATTTATGATTCATTATTTCATGTCATTGATAGAATATTTTGATTGTGTTAGTTACAATACTGTATGCAAATCTTGATTAAGAATTTGCAATCTTTGTCACCTTTATGCCTAAATCACTGCTGGAAAAGCTGGTTCAATTAAAGACTATGTATATATGTATTTGTTTATTATGAGCAATGAGGGTTCAGAATAAAAAGAAAAAGGTTGAAAGAAAGAGAGATGGGGTTTTCATGTTTGACAAGGTGGGTGTGTTTTGCTGATCCAGCTGTGCAGTACGGGATTGGGTGGAGATGGCTTTTATAGGCCTTGAGGGTGAGGGTTTTTTGTCCTTAGTTTGGCATATCAATTATCAAATCCTTGATTAATGATGCTGTTTCTTGCTTCACTGTTTGAAGCTATAGCATTTTTATTTTATGTGAAAGATTTAATCATTTGGGCATGGGGGGCCAGTCAGAATGTTTTGATCTCATGGCCAGCCTTAAATTTGATCATATGGATTGGAGAGGTTATGAAAAATCTAGTGTGTGTGATGTTCAAAGTAAGTTTTCAAAAGGACTGTGCTGATGGTAAGATATATAAGTCTTGTTGATGATCTACACCAATGAGTTATTTGATGCAACTAATCCTGGACCGCAGCAACAGAAAAAAGAAAGAGCAAATACCATATCATGGTGTTATCTTGTCGATTGCTTGAATAATGTACTTTTAATCACGGAGATTACTTTATGAAGTGGGATATACAAATATTAGTTTGACTTGTTGGTTGTTGGAGTTGGAAAAGTAAATTTTTGCATAACTTCGAATCTTTATGTTAAAGAATACAATGGATGCATGATTATTTTGTATTCTGGGGCACTGTATTTTGGTGTTTGAGTGAGCTGGATGAGTTATGTGTATGCTCACAGATGGTTCAAAGGAGGGATGCTACGGTTGTTTAAGAAGGTTCATCAACAGCAATAGCTTCTTGTCAGTTATTCCAGGATAATCGCTTTGGATTTTCAACTTACCCCCTATGTTAAAATCCCAAAGCTGAAGATCTTTTTCATTATTTTATGGCACTTCTTCCTGAAACAGGATGCATCTTGGTGTCACTAGATTGGCCATCATTTTGCTCTATGTGGCCTGTGGCAAGATTTTATTTTCTTTGAGGGATTCATTTTACGTTTTGTTCAATGGATTTTCACTTGGATGAGATTCTAAATTTCTAATGTTGAAGCTGCTGGTGCGAGGTGAATATTTTTTGAGAACTACCATCACTGGATATCTACCTTGAATTTACAAACTTTCAACTGTTAATGAAATATTCCTTTAAAAAGAGTTTGAATGTTGTTCAGAAGAACATATTGCAGGTGCTATTAGGGCATGAAAGGGATAAGTTTGTGACTTGCATTTGTAATCTCCGGCGGTGTGAGCTTAGGCTGAAAGCAAATTGCGAAATTAAATTACCATATTTAGATGCTGCTAGATATAGTCCAACAAAAAGGATTGTAATTAAGATATTTTTTGAAGAAATAAGTTGCTCTTTCCAACCTGAAGAACTGCAACTTGAATGAAGTTACGGATGTTACGTTTTTATTATTTTCAGGAAAATGTTATATGTAAAAGAGTTCGGTAATTTTTCGTTACTTTATAAGATAACTGAAAAGTCTTTGGATCTGGAAACATATCTGCTGAATTTGAAAACCTCCTAATTTTCATTTTTTTTAAGGCCTTATTGTTTTAACATCATGCCTAGTTTAATTCACGTTTATCATGTTAGCTTTAATATTTCTTCTCAATGAATATATGCATTTTATTTAGTTTTTGTTTGTTGGTGATAACAGCTGCTAATATCTGTTTATTTCCTTGTATTTTTGGCCTTCATATCATTTGACGATTTAGCTTTCATTTATGATTATGACTAAAAGCTCTTACATCTGCATTTACGTTCTTGGCTAGTGCTCTTGCTGATCCTATATCCTAAAACTAATATTTAGTGAAGTATTGGCAAGAATGAGAAATGAATTGTCTGTTTAATTGAGCTATAAAATTTTGGGAGGTTTCTTTTATGTGTTATTTTAGACATTATGTGTTTTTTATGCTTTATGCTTCAATTCAGGAAATATGCCTACTTTATATTTTACTATTCTGATTGCTCCTTTTTCTTATGTATTAGTTGTAAGTGCACATACATGTGCTTGTACATGCATTATAATGATCAATGATGCAACAAAGTAGTCATATCTCTAGGATAAACTTGTCACAAACTCCAGTAAGCTCCACCTTAAATTACCAAAGCATTAGTCAGAATCTGCACATCTACTAGTGAAGTAAAATGTAAAGTTCTGCACATCTATTAGTGAACTGAGTTACGTTGACAGCTAAATTTAGTATAGTTGCAAATGTATCTGCTTTCTAGTTTATTACATGTTGTTACAGCTTTCTTGTCTGTTTTAGGAGAATGCTAATAAGCTCAAACAGCAAACTCCAGTCAAATTTATCAGACAATTGGATGATTCATCATGTAACAAGGGGTTTGCAAAGGACATCTTGGATTCTGTTACTATTCATGGAATGAAAAGACATCCGAAATGCTTATCTAATAAAAAGAAGCACAAAGTAGTTCAAACATCGAAATTGATGACAAAGCATTATGAAAAAATTCGGGGCATTCTCAAGAAGCACAAAAATGATGTTCCTGGGCAGAATGCTACAATTTGCAGCCAGCAGAGTGCTAGTCAAGTGACTCCTTGCAGCATTCAACATTCAGACAGGCGTGTCAGATTCTCAGGCAAAGATGACATACTTGGTCCAAGAATGGAAAGTGTTTCTTCTTTTGAGAAAAGCATTTGCAACCTATATTTAGATGCCTGTGCTTCTTCATCACAGAAACACCAGTTGATGGGAAGTGAGAAAGAATTAGCCACTGTGAATGAAATGTATGGTGATGTGGGATCAATTACCATAGAAAATGGAACTGGGCTGCAACGTGTGATTGAAAAGGACTTTTTCCCCAATGGCCATGATCGTGTTGATATACCAAATTTTCTGAGGCCAGATATTGCTTCTCAAGAAAAATTAAAGCATCTGTCAGAGAACTCCATATCCCTTAGTCAAGTTTCAGTCCATGATGATAATTTGCATATGTTTGATCGAGGCAACCAAATAACTTCTCATAGACCACCATATGCTGGTTTTCCCAGACTTATTTCTACACTAAACGAAATAAGCAATCCATGCATAAATTCTCATTTTGGTGGTACTGTTGCTAGAGCTTCCAATCCCAGTGATAATTTTGTTGATTATTTTGAAAATCATTCCCATGGAATTGCTGAAATGACTTCAATGGAAAATATGAGGGGATTTCTGCAGCCTTCATCTTCTGGATTTACTTTAAATGGAAGTGCTAATGTAAGGCTTCCATCTGCGTCAGAAAATATGACTGGCTATGCTGCGCAACCATGTTCTCATCTGCCTACATTGGGAAGCTTGTATCCTTTTCCAGAGTGGAAGCAAAGAACGGCTTCCTTCAGTCAAAACTTCATGAATGATGAATGTTTTGGTTTGCCTCTCAATTCCCAAGGTGAGCTTATCCAGGCAAGTTCAAATGATAAAGGAAGTTTTAACCTGATAAAGAAGACGAGTGTAGGAACTGGTTTGTCCAGTTGCTTACCCGTGGATAGCTTTGACCGGCAAAAATGCAAAGGGGCTTGTTCCCGCATGAATGAGAGGCATTTTGTTGAGAAAGCACTTTCAGGAGAGCAGCCAAATTTGTTTTGTGGGGAGAAATATGTGAAAGAGAACTATAATTTATATATACCAGCCAGACTAGGCGTTTCTGGACCTGAGGTTACTGCAAAAGATGGTGTCAACTATCTAAATTCGGGGAGTGGAAGCAACCACCCTATATGCCGGTTGGATTCAGACCGACATATGATGAACTTTTTCAATGGATTCGGCCAATGTGACCAGCTTCAGAATCAAGAGAGAAATAGGTTGATTCCTTCAAAACAGAATTCAGATTTCATGTCACTAAACACTACACAGCTAACAATGCGATTGATGGGTAAAGATGTTGCAATTAGCGGAAGTAGCAAAGAGACACAAGGGAATCTGGATGGAAAGGTATGGACTGACAAGGGAATCATAGCAGATCATTGTTCTTTGGGTACTGCCCCAGACAATTTGTCTGTCAAAAGGCATTTTCAGGAGGACTGCTGTTTAAATCCAGCATCAGGAAAATCAATTCAGCCATCAGAAATCCAAAGCAGTGAGGCCAGCAATGCACCAATGACGGTTCCAGGTTCTAGGCCTTTTCACCCATATGTCAACTGCAAAACTAATGATGTAATTCAAAATCCTATCCTTCCCAGCAACGGGAATCATAGTCCTAAATCACACCGTGTTGCTTATCTGCCCACTTTCCCTTCACTATTTAGTAGGGAAACAAACTTCCACGAGCCCTTCATACATGGATCAGAAATTTTAGGGGTCAGCTCTCATCTAGCTTCTGTATCGACTCCTCACATTAATCAGCATTTGCATTGGAGTCCTGCCAATCCAAAATACAAGCAGAATCATCCTCGAGGTACAAAATCGGCTTTCAACTTTCCTTTCTTGCACCCAGATTGTAGTGAACCTGTCCAACAATCTTGGTTCCGAAGCTCTACAGAGAGACTGCTACCATGGTTACATGCAACTCCACAGGTAAAGACGCCTTTGGTCCCTTGTCAGACTTTTGGTGATATAGATGGCAGATACCCTCCTCATTCAACTGAAATGAACCTGCTTGCTACCCCATCAGTGCATAGGCCAAATGTTGTGTGTCCTTCCCATGCCATAATCTCTCAGTCACACATGCAGAGTTCAGTTGGTCCAGCATCTGTTGTTCACCCCTCATCTGTTCCAGCCTTTTCAGATATCAGACCAACCTCTTCAATTGACATGAGCTATGGAAACAGAAACATGGTTATAGACAGAATGCAGTCAAAAGGTTGTGGCATTATAGGCCTTGACCATTGTCAGAAAATGAAGAAGAGGCGCGCGTCTAAAGAAAATGATCGGACAAAGCCTACTAAGAAGCTTAATTTAGGAATTCCTGAAGATTTAAGTGTTGTGACAGAGTTGACAAGAGAAGATTATCAGAGGAATAACCAATTTTGTGCAAGAGCTTCTCAATGCAATTCAAATGGGGATCGAGCAGGCAGTTCACTATGTGGTCCCTTAGAAAAGCAAGAAGATGCAAGTGCTACTGCAAGATTGGCAAGACACTATCTAAACCAGGAGAATGGACAATTTGAACTCTATTCAGACAGTGCTGAAGCAAGCGCTGTAGGTTGTGTTTCAAATGACAGTCAAAGCATTGGAGTCGGAGCTTCAGCTGGCATTGATTCTTCTAATCTGGACAGTATGGGAAGATCTGGTCCTGTCAAACTAAGTGCAGGAGCAAAGCACATCTTTAAACCAAGCCAAAACATCGACCTAGATGACTCCAGGCTGGTCCACCTAACTATCCCTTTTGCTGCAATGCCTGATTCTAATATCTTCTTAGAGTCTCAGAAGAAAACAACAAAGATTTACAGGTTTTAGCAGTAAGTATTTATTAAATCCTGTAATTGAAATTTTGTTTGATTTTCACATACTCATACATCATATTGCCATGTTCATGAAACAGGTTTGCTCTTCCTAATAAAACATGTCTCACTGCTCTGGTTGGCTGACTTCAAAGGAAATGTGTATCATCAAGTGCAGTACTCATAGAGGCTTGTGACTACCTCCAATGTTTGGAATTATGTAACCATATTTTATTTACAATCTTTTTCTCTGAGATCTGTCACTGAATTATGTTTTTTTTTTTTCCTTTCGTTCTTAATTGACTATTTCACGCATGAGCATCTGTAAGGAATTCGAATGCTTTGCCAAATTATGACTCGAAATTCCGAACATTTAGCCGTGGGGAACTTTTTCTTTTTAAGCATGAAATTGTTGCTTAGATGATTATCTAGTTTCATTCAATTTTGATGCTAGAGATGAAGAAAACTTTTTCTAGTATAGCTTCTTCGTTTTCTTAGAATTAATATTGCAAAATGTTGTATTATATTTTCTTGGAAATGATTGATATAAACATGAAGAGGGACCTAAGTTCTGTCAGATATGAACTTTTACATGAGTAAATACATGCCCTACTAAATAGGAGTGAATATAACGATCCTAGAAAAAAGGTTAATGAAGACACTCACAGTGTTATACTGCCGGGTTTTTAATAACCACACAAAATATTCTAAAAAATTCTACAATAATACCAGAATATATGATCAAAATTTATTTGTAACTTTGATTATTTAATGGGAGTATGGTTTCTTTGAGGAGGAAAAAAAAATGGTTCACAGCCGCTCTACAAGATGCAGATATGTGACACCATGAACATACAAAATAAGATTCTCAGGTATAATTTATTGATCAATACATAAAATTCAATCAATACATTGAATAAAAGTATGATAATTTCTTCAATTCTCTGCTGAGAATAGAAGGATATTTGTTTTGATTGGGTCGGTTCCTATACGTATGTTTTGTCTACCTTACTTTCTTTTCTTCATTATCATTACTGGAACAAGTTTATACTAATCTTTCAAAAAATAAAAGATAAAAATTCTCCTATCTAAGCTATTATCCTCCTACTTGGCTGACATAAGTATACTTAAAGGTCCTCTCTTGTAAGAAATGATCAGTTAGAATTCGCGACCTCCTGATGGTAATGCAGCGCTTTGATGGTTTTGGCAACTTCGTTACTCTTTTGTCACTAATAATGATACCATTCGATATATCACGAAATATAGAGTCCTGTTGTGATCGCGAAAATGTATTAGATATTAAAATTTATTTTTACACAAATTAATTAAATTCTGGAAGGTTGTATTAATAAATATTACAACTCTTGACCAACAATTAGTGGGATTTATCATAGCACCGCACTAATTTTTTTTTTTTTTCGTAACTACAACTTTTATTTCAATGGTTATGATTCGAAACCACAAACATTTTAATACTAAATAGACCCTAAAATTAAAATCTATCTCCAAGAGCAAAGGTTAAAGCAGCGATCTTGGAGAGTAAAGAGAAGTAGAGAATATGTTGAAGGGAAATTTATTATGTTTTCAGAGTCACTTTTGAGAAAAAAGATAATGTTTCCCCATTGATAGAGAAGCCTCGTGGCTCTATTTTGAAGATTCCACGTTGTGATTTAAGGCTCACCTTGTGTGCTGAAAGGTTGCATAATTTGAAGATCCAAAGTGTCCCCATGCCAAGCCATGTTATGGTCCGTTATCGATAAAAAAAAATACTATTTTAACATAAAAAATCTCAAATTAACGGTTAACAATTAATTCTAGTTTGTCTTTGTATACATTCGTCAAGAACATTTACAGTAACAAATTAATCTCATTCTCTTTGGTAACACAAATTAATTAATTAATTGGAATATATGCTCTAGCTCGTGGCATCTTTCCATCTTTACATTTTACATAAGAGTTATAATTGAAGAGAATGCGAGGCTGATCTGATGACGTAGTTGGAGATCCTCAACGCTTCTTTGTTTCTTTTTCAGCCTGCAAAAACAACACGAAACATATATATGATGAGCCACTGCATATAAATGTGTTTAACTTTTTAATTCAGTAATTAATTACCGCTTTGATAGCCCGCTCGACAGCTTCCCATCCATGTTTCTCAACATATTGAGACACTGATTTTCTAGCATCAAGGCTCATCATCTGAAGAACCTTCCTCTGATCTGCCGTATAATTTGATGATGGGCTCACATACCCACCAATCTTTACATATCTCCTTATATGCTTTTCATATATATAAGCTGCCCCATGGAACATTGGCAGCACCAACCACATGCAAAATAGTAGCTTCATGTATGCCCAAAATGGAAGCCTGCATGCATGCATGGTTAATTAATTAGTAGATATTTTACATACAATTCTATAAACACTTAATGAGAATGAAGCATGCATATGTACCAAGCGAGGACTTTGTAACATGATAGCTCAAATAAGGTTATGAAAGAGTATATAATCCAGTACGTCAGCCACTGCTGGTCATCTAGAGTTGAAGGCGACTCAATTGCTCGCAATGATGCGTATCTGTATGTACATTCATATCCATACAAATAATTAAACGTCTAGTTCATTATGTTATATAGTTCATTTTATTACATTTAATACAAAATAATTTTTACTTAACGCTTTTCACTTACAATGGATAAAGAAGCATAACTCCTGGCCTGTTCAAAACACAAATCAAATTTAATTTCTTGGGAAGGATTTAAAAGAGAAAAAATGTAGAGACATATATATAACATTCATATATATAAAAGAGCAATTATTAAATAAATAAATAAATTAATTAAATACCCGATCAGCGCATCCAAACGTTTAGCGATTACTGCAAGAACACCCATATTGCAGTGTTATGTTCTTTTGATTAATTTTCCCGATTGATCGAAATGATAATGCTAAAATGATTTGATTTGCTGTGAAGAGCATGCAAAGAGGGCAAAATAAGTATTTAAAAGGTTTTAAGAGTGGGCGTGTTTTGATCATGAAAACAAGTAAAGAATTTTTGTTGCAACGATCTCTCTTTCCTTTGTCAACAAGACAAGCATCGAAGAAAACATGGGAGAAATTAATTATGCGAAAAGTTTTACTTATTCTTTACACCTTTTAAATGTCTACGTTATGCCTTAACTCCCTTTCTTCTGTGGCCTTCCTTCGTCTTTTTAGAATTAATATTTATGATTTCACAAATTTTTTTTAAGAAGAAGAAAGGGAAAAAAAAAACTCAAAAAGAACCTTTTTATGACTAATTTATAAAGAATATTCTAATAAAAACCAAGTGCAGATTGATGCATGTATAAAAAACTTAAAGTCATTAGAGATTGATGCCCACATGACAATTAGAGTACACATACATGAAATAAATTTAATAAAATGGCCTCTATAAGTCTATAGTTTATGTTTGCCAAAATGTTCGTTTATGATCCGATACATTACATAGCATGTGTATTGTTTGTTAAAGCCACTAATATTACTTGGGAGTGGAATCATCATGCTCAAAATTCAAAAGACACAAAGAAAACAAAAAGAATATTGTGATAAAAAGGCTATCACTAAAAGTGAAGTTATCGAAGGGCAAAAGGATTTGAGAATGACTTTGCTACATCATTGCGTCAATTCCGCCCTGTCTCTGTTGGCCAACTAATTAATTTTTATTTAATTGAGTGGTCCAATAATAACAGCAATGTCCTTCCGTAATTATTCCCAAACTCTCATTTTGAATTAAACTGTTTGTATTTGTCATTATGAAGTCTTTATAAATGATCGACACTCGCTGTGGTAAAATTTTAACTAGCCAATGAAGGGGTGGCGCGTATACAAGAAAGTGTTTTGAATATAAAAGTCCTCGACAAGCTTTAAATTGAGAGTTTAAAGGTTGGGTCATTATGGAAAAAAAATAAAGTAATATCTGAAAAAAATTAGAGGATGTCTCCTACTTAGTGCTGAATTATTGCCGAGAATCATTTGGAGACAACAATAACACTGATAGGGTTTCCATTAAAATTAATACATGTTAGTATGAGATGACCCATCGGAACCCATTCAAAATCCGTTCTAATTGTTATGGGCACTAAAATCGAGAGAGCGGACCACACCAGACATAAGTAAGGCAACTGCTCTCATCAAGAATAATTGAGTGGAGACAATCTAAATATTATAATTGTAATGTCTGATTTAATATCAGTAACCATCTCTGTATAACAAAATTAAAAAAAAAAAAAGAGACCCCACTTTAAAGAGACTTGAGGACTGAAATTAAATAATTAGATTACACAGTTGCCCCTATTAAGGAGGGAAAGAGCCATATATGAATTGCCACAAGTCAAAAAGAACTAAAACCACTCTAAGGGGTACACTACTATAAAAGATTAAGTCCATTCCATCACAAAGGAGGTCTCTCTTCACTCTTTCACTTCTTCATATTTATATTTAAGGTTTCATAAAAACCCAACCTTAGAGATGGCAATGGGCACCGCTCGCAGTGGGTTTGTCATTACCAAACCCAAATCCGCACAAAATTTAAATTATCAAAATCACCCGCAACCTGTAGTGAGTTTTAATTTTTTTTAAAAAACCCACCCGTTACAGGTTTTGACAATTACCAAACCCGCAATGGTATCCGATAGATTTTTTGTGGGTTTATACATTTAAAATAACAAATGTTTAATATATAAATTTACAATAATAACCTCAAATTCCACATAACATACTCATTTTTAAATGCAACCAATGTAAATGAAAAATTAAAATTTCAACATCAATTCAACACAAATTCTCAAATTTAAGTATAAAATACACAAATCCATTCAAAAAAACCGCAAACTAGTATAGAAAAATAACAATTATATTTTATATTATCATTCAACACAAGTTCAAAGAGAAGATCTTCATTTCATTCACCATCATTAACACTCATCCAACATGATGCCTACAATAATGACTAAGATTAATATTTTTCAAACAATAATATTTTTCAAATAATAATTCAAAAAATATAATAATGAAAAAATTTATGCATTAAGTTAAAGAAGAATAGTCCATACAAAAATACTTTGGTTATTTGGCACTTTGCATAATTGCATTATTTTCTTTATATATTTTTAGATTTAATTTTTTCAATTAAAATTAAATTAAAAATATTTTTTAAAAAAACATTGCAGGTCTAGCGGATATCCATGCGGGTACCCGCTAGATATTGGGCTCATATCAAATCCACCAGCATCTAAGTGCGGGTTCCAATTTGTAATACCAAATCCGCCTGCAACCCGCAAAATTATCAGTAGTAGGTGGGTTTTGGCAGGCGTGTTTGGACGGATTTATGGGTTTGTGGGCACAATTGCCATCTCTACCCAACCTTCTCTTGACCATATACTGACTTGATCGTCGAAGTATCATCATCGACTATTGTTGATGATTCCTTTAACGATCGTTTCCTTCTTTTTTAGGTTTTATGTGAGCCTTTCCCATCAAGTCCTTCCCAAAAATTTAGAGAAATCATCTTCAAGACAAGTCCTCAAATATTTTGGTCATTACAATCGAGCCATTATCCTGTCCAAAATATTGTGAAATATGAGCAAGAGCAGATAAAAGATGATAATGTCAACCTCGGGAGCAATAAATTTAATCAAAGGCGAAGTTGGATATGATCTTGATGGAATGATCATTTTACGTGGCTATCCATTGGCTCGGGTTGACCATTTCGAATTCAGAGTATTTGTTAAGAATTTGAAGCGGCTTTTTGGACTTGTAACATCTAACACAGTTAAGGCCGACTGCATAGAAATTTATGCAAAAGAGAGACTAAATGTTTGTGAAGTGTTGGATAAATTGCTGGCAAATCCAGCCTCAGTGCTGATGTGTGGTGTGCTACGGGTGATTTTGAGTACTTGTATTTGACAACTTACTTCATTGACGATTAATGACAATTGAAGAAGAAGACTTTGGATTTCATTGCAATTAATCCCTCTCAAACAGAAGATATGCATGCAAGGTTATCATGACATGTCTAATGGAGTGGGATATGGACCGTGAGTTGTTCTTTGTGGCTTTTGATAGTGGGGCTAGCAGCAACAACATTGTATGTAGAATCAAAGACAGGCTGTCACAGAACCGATTCCTCTATTTAAATGATCAATTATTTGATGTACGCTGTGCTGCGAATGTTGTTAATTTGATGGTTCAAGATGCTTCAGAAGCACTATCTAATGTTACAACTAAGATTAGGGAAAGCATTCGATATGTTAAAAGTTCTCAATCAACACAAGCAAAATTTAATGAACTGGCTCTACAAGTTGGAATTGAGAGTCACAAGAGCTTATGTATTGACAATCCTTCACTGTGGGACTCGACGTATTCCATGCTTAAAGATGCATTCGAGTACAGGAGACATTTAGTCGTTAGCAAGAATTTGAACCAGACTACAGAATGTGCCCATCTGATGTGCATTCGGAGGGAGTGAGTGCCACTATTGGCCGCTTGAAGCTCTTCGTTGAAGTTACTAATGTTTTCACATAGAGCAAGCATTTGACTGCAAACATATGTTTTCCTGAGATTTGTGATTTACATTTGCAGTTGATTGAATGGTGCAAGAATCCAGATGATTACATTAGTATTTTTGGCTGTAAAAATGGGAAGCCAATTCGATGAGTATTGAGGAAATTTTGTTTATATTTCAAACATTTAGATGCAAATTCAATATTCCTGTCATGAGATCATATATTATGTGACCAAAGTCATGCATTATAAATTCGAACACAAAAACAATTGCTTCTTTTACCATGTTATCATAAAAAATTTTACACCAAGCAATCCAAAATATTCTTATGTGGCAAGATAGCGACATGTTGTTATCTAGCATTTATGGAATTAGGTAATGCATTGAATATTCGCACATCTTTCGCCATCATTTTTGAAGTTCCAATATAAGCATCATCATGCTGCAAGCTGCAGCTACCATCAAATTTGTGGTCCCTGATCAAATTTATCAAACCTGCAGTTGACAACAATGTACATTATTTGATTTTTGCCTTGTACTTTGTATTAGTTTCCTTTCTTTGTCAATGGTTTAAAAATAAAAGATGCAAAAATGCCATTCCATTTAACAATGCATCATTGCATCCCATTCAAATATGCCTTTGTTCATCTTTGTTTTTGACCACACAATCTTACTTTGCCCAATATATTCTTCCCTTCGTAATTAATGATATCAACTTTGTTCCACTTCTTCATGCTTCCACCACCGTTTTGATACGTATATAGGTCAATATTCCACCCCGTTTCAGCAAATTCCTTGTGCTTTGTTCACTCTAAATTCTTCTATATGTTTTAACCATTTTAGCTTATCTCAAAGTTTGATCAATTTCTTCTATTATTGAGAAGATGCAGCTAGATTTATATGTACACATGTGGGGTTGTGCATGATTTCCATCATTTACTTCTAAATTTTAGAAGCCCCACATCTTTTACTAGTGCGGGGTTATTGAAACATGATATGTTAAGAGATGCGTATTGTTGTCAAGAAAACAATTGTCATCAATTTTATATATACGAATATAAAGCAATAGTTTCTATGATTGAATAATCACTTTGAATGTGGATGAGAAAATTGTGCAAAAATTTTATGTAACAAGATTAAGTTAAAACAACCTAATCAATAAAAATTAAATCATACTAACGTTTACGTGAGTGAAGTTCAAACTTAAACCTCTTTTAACTAAATTGCACTTGACTTTGATGTATCATTTCTAAAAATATTTACTATAACTATTTACCTCCTATATTTTTTACTACTTTTAGAATAACCCAAATCTCTTTACACGTTCTATTGGAATTTTAATAATTTATCATTTTAGAGCGAGTTGTCTATTTAATCAAAATAAACATAGCTAATGCAGTTGGTGCTCTTCGTGCTTCGCTCTTTCTTTTCTTTAAATTCTTGCGGTACGTATCTTTCAATCAAATCAATCAAAAAGATATACATACATATATGGAAAAAAAAATTAATAATCGAAGAGCCGAAGAGGAACCTCTACACAAAGAATATATACTAATAAGTCTTGACTGATTCGTCTATTTTGAAATATTTATTTATGCTTCTTTAATTATCATCTTTTTCTTTTCTTTTTTTTCCAACAAAGATTTACTAATACAACTAATTAACCAAAGATTAGTGATACTGAACAATGCAATAGTGATAAACAAGTTAAACAATTTTAGCAAAAATGGAAGAACAAACTTTCTTCTCGGGCACCTTCCCTCCCCTCCTCACCCACGACTTGGTAAACACATATAACATAAGTCTCAAAAATTATGAATCGAAGACATTTTAATTAGCTAAAACAAAGGAATAAACTATATCCTTAATTTAAATCATTTTTAAGTCATATTTTAAGCTACATTGCATGGTGGATATACTAATTAAGCATATTATTGGACACACACATGCACACACACAGTTGGTCGATTGGTCAGATTTCAATGTTTTTAAATGTAAAAGAGGTAGAAGGGTGATGGGTGAGCAATTATAACTTCAGACAGTACGTAGTACCCAACATTGTGGTCCTTATTACTGCAAAAAATTTCAAGACTTTTTTCCTTCCCGAGTCGCAAGAAATAAGAAAAGTTTTGCCAATTGAATAAAGTTAGTCACTGTGGAGAATCAAAAGCAAAATGTAGCCCACCAGAGGCGAGGCATGCTTTTTCACATATCCAGTAAATAATATCTTGTGTACTCTCCTTTGAAACTCAATGCATTTTTATTGTTCTAGCAAGAGTGAGGAAGTGATGAAAACTCACTGTTCTTTTAGTTAAATGAGTATTTCTACATTCATATTTCAAAACTGTCCTAATAGCACTTAAGAAAAGAATTGGTTAACTTATTGTAAGATTTAAATAATGATGGAAAGAAATGAAATAATAAATTGAACGATTGATTTTCTCTATCTTAATTATTGATTAAGAAAGATTGATTGTCAATAATTAAAAAATTGATTGTTTTAGTCTTTGCTAATCAATCAAATTATGTTAATTGTATCATTTTCTTTTTTAATTTTAGAAGAAAGTCTTTCCTTATACTCGTGAATCAAATGAATAAGAGTGAAATTTATTTCCTTCATATTATTTTTCTTTAAAATTAAGCTTTTGACTTTCATTCTTTTATTTTTACTATTTTACCCTAGAATCAAATTTGTTCAGATGCTTTACTTTTATGAGTCTGGCTCTAGGGGAACATAGTAAAGTGCCAAAAAGAAATTGGAATTTAATGGAAACTTCAAACAATAAGCGGATTTGATTGGTTTCAAATCAGGATGGGAGAAATGATTAATTTTGACAAATATCATGGAGGTTTTTATCATCTTCCCCTAGCAAGAGCGAGTAAGAACACTAAGATGGATTTTTTTTTGTCAGTGTTGAACTATATATTGTATGATTTGTCAATATTCATCAAGCTTATCATGGTGATAGGTCCAACTAGGAATGGTGTGAGGACATTGAAAAAGATTGATAATTACTACCTTGATTGACATTGCAATAATTTCCATCTTTTTAATATATAAATATATATACACATACGTACATGTAGCACAAATTTACACCAACATAGTCTATCAGCTAAAGTAATATAATAATAGAGCAGACTTTAAAGGGAAAAAAGGTTCAAGATAGAGGAGTTGACAACTTGATTCAACTTTGAAGCTAGTTATAAAATGTTGGTACATAACTATGCATTAAGGCATAGAAGTGGTTCAGTACTTTAGTCACGTTTTTAACATATATAATTAAAATATATAGATCAATATATCAATTTATTATTCATGTCACCAAGTTTGACTTGACATGCATGTTCTTCTTGACACTTTTAGTTTAATTTTATATAACTACTACTTAATGTTGATTTTTCAAAATAAATGCACACATATCATAACACTATTTATCTTGTTATATTATTAATATGGTATCCCAAAGACATTTTAAAATTTCTCCTATAATGAGGTATGCTAAATGCGCATAAAATTTAGTCAAATAATTATGCCATGCATGAGCATGACAATATAAATTTGTTATTAAGACACTACTACTAATAGAAGGTTTATTCATTGGAGACTTTTATATAGTTCGGACTCAATGATAGATTTGGGGTACCATTCCCATCACTGTCACAATGATATGTTGACACAATCTAACCCGATCCCTCCGTCAGACTAGAGGCGGATCGTGCAAAAACTCATTGTATTACTTATCTCATGCTTATATATAAACTTCATATCATAAATTTAATCTATAAATAAATAAAGCTAGCTTCGGGCTCTACTATAAACATATAATAGTATTCGGACTTTATCTGAAAACATACACAAAACTTGTGCACTTCACATCTCACTATACATTTCATATATAGAGTCATTTTCTTATGAGGGCATCCTCACTTCGTTAAAGTGAAGATGCATACTAAAATATAAAAAAAAAATACAGATTTCAATACATTGAAGATTGCCAAGAACATCACCAAATGAGCATAAGGGGAAAATCGTGGTCATACCCAACAGAATATCATCATTGCATAGGTTCAACACACATGCATAGAGCACTTAACAAGAAGGGTACACATCTAGTGACTTGTAATCACATTTTATAAATGAGTCAATAATATAACATCCCTAAATATAATCATAGCATGTTACTACACCATGTAACCACACATAAATGCTTCATATAATGCATCATAGTAATAATGGCACTCCACTCATAAAACTTGATTCACTCATGGATTCGTTGGGCTCCTGAAAATTCCCAAGATTGTGGATTTCTCTTAAAACACAGGGTTTTAAAAAATAACTATTAGAACTGATATAGAAACTTATATGTATCATGAAAATTATAGCATAACTATTCAAACTTTATAAATCTATTATCTACTGATTCATTAGATATAAAACTAATTGCCCAATTCCATTTGCTACAATATTTCCTCTCAATTCCTCTTTTCAACTTCTTTTTCACTCTCGACTTCTTAATTTCTTTATGCTTTTCCTTCCTTATTATCTTATCTTTTTTTTTCTCCTGTCTATTTTCTCTTTTTCCTCACTCTCATCTTCTCTTTTTTTCTTTTCTTTGCTTCTTCTTCCTCTTTTACACTCCTCTCTTTCTTTGCTCCCTATTTCTATCTGGACTTTTCAAAATGAAGTAAACGAACAAATTACTTAAACTTTATATATGAACCCATTGAAGCAAGCATTCAAATTGATAAAGCATGCATGTTAATAAAAGTGCAAATGCTCGTTTAAGCTCTATATTTTGAGTTGAATGTTCGGTTAGTTTTTATATTTTGAAAAATGCCGCAAAACACCCCTACTATTAAATATTTCATACTTTTACCTTATTTTTCTTTACTTTTACGACAATACCTTCACAACAATATTCTTGGTGACATTAATAAAAAGTACAAAATATTAATTTATCAAACTAAAACTAAAATTAAAATAAAAATTAAATAAATTTATTATTATTATTTTACTTTTAGATTTAATTTGATAATTTAAATATTTTACAAATAATCTAAATATTTTACAAATAATTATTAGTAAGATAGGAAGATATTAAACATAGCTTTGAATTAGTTGGTATTAGTTTATTTATAAACAATTATTAGAATGATTGTTGTAAGGATATGAAAAATACAAGTTCTTTTAAATTGATAATTATTGGTTAATTTACTAATTAACTTTTTTATGGATAAATTAATTAATGCTCTCAAGATTGTAGCATGGATATTATTATTGTACGTAAAGGTAAAGAAAAAATAAGAACAAAAGTGTCAAATATTTTTCAGCAATGTTATTTTGAGATACTTTTTAAAATATTAAAACTAAATAGATAATTAACTTATATTTTAAAATATAAGAATTAAAAGAGTATTTAGCCGTGAATGAAATGATGAAGCATGCAGGTTAAGAGAAATAGAACACATTTGCTGGTTAATGAAGCAAGCATCAGACTGCTTCTTAATTAATAAGCCACGGGTGGCTTCTTAAGGCACAAGCAGGTGCATGACATGCGTAGCAGTTTAGCTGTTGAAAATGTAGACTTTTGTGGATTTATTTTAGGCCAATTAATTGGTTTCTTTATATGTTTATTTTTAGATTTGATGTTGAGCATGCATAAGTAGAAACGTGGAACAAAATTTAGAAAGGAATTGGTACTTATTAATTTCTTGGATTGGAAAGACATTGTTGGAACGGCATTATATAGTGCATTTTAAAGAAAGGAAAGTGGGCATTCTCATCTCACATGCCAAGTGATTAGCATTAACCACCTTTTGGTACTTGAATAGTTGAATTTGACTGGGAGAAAAATGGGGGTGTTCAATTTTGAAAAATTTTGGTTTACCACTTTATACTCTATACTGTTTCTATTTTGATCTTCATTTATGTAATTTTTAAAAACAAAAAAAGGGACAAAAAATAAATATGTCAATGTAGCATATTGTTGTATATATAGCTATAAAACACATTAGGAGAAAAGGGGATGTGTAATCAAAGCCATATATAATGTTGTAATTAATTGAAATAAATACCTATTTGTGCTGAATTTCATGTAGATTGCTATGAGATTGGATTGGATCGAGTGATGATGAAAATCTATTAAATCTTTCAAATTTTTAACTAAAAAAAAATCCTCATTTTTTTCTCCATATTGTGAAGCAATAAATCAATATCACACCCCACACATCTAATTTCTTTCGACAAACAAGTTCATAAATTATTTTGGTCATTTAAGGCTCCGTTTAGTGTAACTTAACCTTTGGATGGGCTGGGCAATTGTCCACCAAAAGTATTACTTTTCTGCCATTCATTCTCTTATCAAACCAATAAACAAATTCTTCAAAAAGTAATCCAGTCATCCATGTTTTCTTGTTAACTCGATAATGACAATTAAGATTGCTGATGTTTACATTTTTAAAGCATCTAGAATTAGCATACTTACCAATAATCCAAAGTGGTACTTAGTTAAAACCACCACCATTGCAAGAAATAGCAATAGTAATTCTCTATTTGTCCTTCTTCCGTCCTTCTAATTGCTTTGTAGCGAGTGAATGATCTGCTTCTAAACGATAGAATAAACTCATTTCATTCATATTGTAGATATCCTTCCATTGAAATTGGTCTAGTTTAACTTTTATAGTTGGTAAAGTAGCTTCAATATTCTCCATAACTACCGAACCACTTTCACCAAACCTTCGATAAGATTTAATTCCATGTCTTACCTTAAACTGCTCAAGCCAACCACTTGAAAATTTAAATTCTACATTAGAGTCGCCATACATTTTTTACAAGAACTCTTTTGCTTTGATTGGGATCATTTCTCCATATCTCCCCTTAATTGGGCTAAATACTCCATGATTTCTTCTCGTATATCGTGTGTATAAAGCACATTCTACACCAATTTTAGCATATTCTATGATCATAGCAATAATTATTTTTATTTGATTCTTTTTACAAACTTCTTTTATGCATGTACCAAGAAAACTCTTTATAAATTAATAAATATTCATTTATCAATAAATTAATAAATTTATCGATAAATAAATAACCTTGTTAAAATAAAATTTTATTTTATAGAGGTTTTATTGTATACAAAAGAATTAAAATAAAATAAAATAAAAAAGCACAGATTTGTTCTCTCAACATTAGGAACATATACAAGAGGGTTTTTTTTTTTTTTTACTTTTTAATTTCTTTTGTTTCTTATAGAGATGGCAATAGGGTGGGTTCAGGGTGAGGAACATGGTCCCCGCCTCTATACCTGAAAATTCATATTTGAGGATATTTTGGAGATATTTCTGAAAATTTCCAAATAGGTGGGGATTAAAACGGGAGCCCCATCCCTAATTTTATATTTTATTTTAGAAAACATAATTTTATATACACTATAATTAAAACTTTAAAAACATGACAAGTTGCTATTACTTGCATTTTTCGTGGATGCTCTTATGAACCAAAAAAAAGTTTGCTATTCACATAGCAAATAATTTTCACCCAATTAGATTTTTTTTAAGAAAATTATAAGAATTATAATGAGAAGACAATACTTTAAGATTTTAGGATTTATTCATATTTATAAAATAAAATAAAAAGAAATGGTTGTTTTTAGGGTGGAATTTTATGAAAAGATGATTGTTTTTAATATATGAATTTGTATTTTATAAATTAGAATGAGGTACTTTAGAAAATAAGTTCAAAATAGTGTTATAAAAATTTTAGAGAGGTGTTAAAAGCTCAAGTCTTTTGAATTGTATTGCCTCTAATATAAAGTACATTAGCATGATTGTTATGTATTCCTTTTTTCAAATACAACAGACGAGCTGAATTATTCACAAATAACAAGTGTTACTAATTGTCGTACACACACACACACAAACCACGACGCAAGCCAATTAAGAAGAGAGAGGAATTTTTGTGTTTTATTTCATAATTTTTATTTAATTAAAAATATTTTTGGTTCGGGTTCAGCTGCCTGACAAAATCCCCCTACTCAAACCTGAAATTTTGTTAGGGGACTATTTTTAGAAACCTCCCCTGAGGTTTGATATAATTTCACTTAGATAGCAAGATTGATTGTATTCTCACTTACGTCCCCTGTCGTTAGTATACATACGGGTTGACCGTTAGTTGACTTGCGAAATGACTAAAATATCCAAATCAATTTGGTGAGACATAACATGTCTCTTACGCAACAAGTGCTTGTCTCCCTAAATTACATAATGCTTGTTTCTATAATTTCAAGTGACGGATGTCGTCTCCCAGGCGACAAATGTCTGTCTCCCCAAATTACAGAATGCTTGTAAGGGCTGGAGGGTGAAATCAAAAACCACTAAAACATAATTTAGTTCTCTCGGCAATAGACTATACCAGTCTCCACCAAACAAACCACCAATATTTTATGTGTTTAAAGAAATAATTAAATTCAAAACCATCAAGTTGTATGTCATCAAACCGGCAACACAAATAAAAAATAACAAACATTTTAATTTGTGGTGAGTGGAAAAAAACATTAGTGTGAGTTAATTGAATTGGAAAATAACACTAAGTAGAATGACACCATCATTTAAATAACAGTCACATGGGCATTTCCACATCTTACAGTTGGTGACAATCACAATTTAACTGAATTTCATCTGCCTATCTATCCAACAGTCGCTTATATACACAAAAATAACAAAAATAACAATTATACTAACAATGTAGCATGATAGCTAAGTTATACTTTATACATGACATTGTCCATTTTTGCTGCAGGTTCCAGTAGAACAGCAGACAGTTCAACTGACCTTTTGTCCCTATCATATGCCAATAAGCACGCGTTAATAAGTGAAAGTAAAGTAATAATTATGAATAATAATAACACTGACATTACTAAACAATAACAACAACAATTACAATAATAAAGAAAAATAATGATAATAGTAATATATTTTAATGTTTTTTATGTGACATGCGTTCGTGCGACAAAAACTGCTGCACGTGAGACATCACTTGTCACCCAAAAACACATAATGTCTATATGTGCAACAAGAGCACGTCGCCGCCCAAAACACAAAAACAGTGTTTTTGGGCGACATGGGTTGTCGCCTAGAAAAATAGAAACTAAATTCGGACGACATAAGTTCGTCGCACATACGACAACAATGTCACCTAAAAATACAGAAACTGTGCTTATGCGACACGAGGGCTTGTCGCACAAGAGACATGCCTTGTCGCCCAAAAATGCAGGAACTGTGTTTGTGCAACAAGCGCACACAAACACTGCAAATTTATAAACATATCAACTTTAGCAAACTTTGGCGAGAAAAATAAAAATTACAGCTAAGACTACTTCTATTTTACACACCCATTTGCATAAAAATAACAAATTATTGGCTTTATATGCCTTATTATACTATGTATGGTGTAAATCACAAACATAAAATAACCAATAATTAATTTTTTTCAACCCATGGCCACATATGCCTGAACCCATTCTCCTGTTAATCAATTTTTCCACAACCAACAACAACTACTTATAAAATCTCCAAAAATAAGAAAATCAAAGGTATTTTAAAATTTTAGACTTTGATAAAGAAACTAACCTATTACAAACTCCAATACCAGTGGCATATCCCGGCCGCCATCGATCATCACCGGTCGGTGCCCTTCGCCGACCACCTATATTTTTCTTCTTCATGGGTTATATATGCTCTTGGTGTTTATTTCTTTTTGTTCCAGCAAATGAGAGTAAGAGAGTGAAGTGAAAATTGTGAGAGAAAGAAATGGTGAAGATCGACAATTGTGAGTGAAAATGGAGTGGAGTGGAGTGAAAATTGTAAGTGAAAATGATGTTTATCTCCATTGCTTTTTTGTGGCGGGGAAAGAGAAATGCACTCTTTTACACCATGGATATTGTGTGTAATCGGATAATACAATTATCCAATAAATTTTAAATAATTTTTTATTGTTATTTGATTTTTTTAGAATTTTAGCTTGTCTTTTACATTTTTGCCCTCAAATAATAACGTTATACATGTATGTATACTAACGACATGGGAGGTAAGTGAGAATACAATCAATCTCGCCATCTAAGTGATATTATATCAAATCTCAGGGGAGGTTTCTAAAAATAGCCCTTTTGTTAGGTCTTGTGCCTATCTGCAAAATAGCCTTAATTTGATATTTGAGGCTTTTCGGCGGCCCATACCTTGAATTCATCGGGGACCCGTGGGTTTGGCGGCTTGCAGGGAATGTTGCCATCTCTAATTCTTAGATAATACTGGACATAAGTAGGTCCAATTCAATAATATTAAACAAAAATAAATCTAAAACATATTGTAACAATATCAGACAAATTTATATATAAAGTTTGTTTCTCACTTTATATAGTATTTGATGTGTCAGTCATTTATTGGTATTTTATATATAATTTTTACATTAACTAGAGCACAGATAATCTATCCACAAACACCCTACTTGAAGCTTGACAATATGACTTTAAAAACTAGACAAAAATTAAAGTGATGTTAGTTGGGATTCACGTAGGGTGCTTGTGGGTAAAATATATTTTCCTATAAATGATGCTAAAAATCAACTATTGTCTAACATGTCGTAATCATTGGTTGGTAACACATTTTGAAATATACAAATTTATATCCAAATTCTTTAAGTATTACTATTACTATTCAGTTAAAAATATATATATTAGATATCTCAATATCTAAGTTTAATTTAAGTTCTAATTAATATTACATTCGTCTATTGAATGACGATTAAGTAATTTTATAAACTATGAAACCTATCGTCTATTAAATTAATGACACATAATATGAAGACTCAAGTTGCGACTCAATCACAAATGTTTCTCCCTTCTTCTTGAATTAAAAAGAACAGCAAAAGGAGTTAATTGTATGGATTTTAAGAAGTGATAAAAAAAGTAATGCTAGCTGTAGTCAAGTTTACAAAGATTAGATACAATGTTTTTATGCTTATAGATGTGGTAAACGCGTGGACCTCTTATACAAATAACTACAGTAACTATTAGACAGAGAAATGTTATGACGAAATCATGTCATTTGAATCATTAAGTGAGAATTGACAAATTTGTTTTCCTGACTTTATAAACATAAATCTTCTGGAGTGGTTTTCTCCAAGTAAACAATTTTTCATTTCACCGCATACGATAGCAATATAAATGAGTCCGACGTATGTATGTTTATTTGAAATCAGTGAATATCATTAGAATAAGGTTCATAAGTTCTCAAATGAATTTACATACTTGAGCAGGAAAATCTTTTACCCTCACCAAAAACTCAAAGTAAATGAATAAAAAAATCTGTCATTCCTTTTTTTTTCCCCAATACATACATACACAATTGAACAAAGAAATTTGAATTTTTCCACAGAGGATTTGGATGGTGAAAGTCAGCATGAGACTCAGGACAATATTTCAAAAACTTTGTGGAAATGTCCTGGAAAGGCTGGGAGGTTTCAGACAAACCATAAAGCTTAAGAACATTGGTGAATGGTTTAAACATGGACTTGACTCGGATTCCAGTAGGAATGATTTGGAGGTGCTAGCCAAAAATTCTCTATCCATGTTTGATAAAGATTCAAAGAAGAGAGATAAAGCTTAAAGCATAATTAATGATCAGATGTAAAAGAGCTGATCACTTAACAGAGTGGTGTGGTTGTCAAAAATTCTCCAAGTACCCGGCCAGAGCAAATAGCCAAATAGAAAGATGTAAAAATGTTACAGCCGTAGTTCATCAGTGAGTCTATTTATTATGATTGTTATCATTGATTTATGGTATTGATTGTCTTTGAAATCTAGTTATTGCATGCATTGAAGGCTACATTCACATTGAAAATTAATTTGAATCAGCTGGCTAGCCGGTCTGCGCAAAGCTGGGCGACTTCATTTTCTTCCCCAGAAATGATTACCCATACCAATTTCAAAATCCGGTAACAATATGGTCAATCGGTATGAATCTGAAAGTCTTAATTTACACATCTTTTTGCATTTTATTATTGTCACGCATGCATTTATTTAATTATCAGATTGTTGTTTTGAATTAACACGTGTACATTACCAATATGAGGTAATTATATTTGTGAATGAGCGTCTTTTATCTGAATTATTGTGGATTTTTAATTATGACATTTCATATAAATACTAGAGCAGGCAAACCTAATGTTATAAATACTTGAATTAATTAAGAATATGAAATTTTGATAGCCCTCAACTCTTGAGTTAGTTTTTGAGTTGTTTTAGGCCCGTAGGCTTTTATATGATATCTTGAACTAATTTACTAACTTACAATAAGCATGCCATAATGAACAAAGTTTCAGTTTATTATTCTAATCAAATAAACATGCCATAATGAACAATGTCTTCTTCAATTGTTGTGTGGTTGAAGAACAAAGTGGTGAGAGGCTATGTGCCCAAATAGACAAAATCTACTTAATTAATCAAATTGTTCAACCTGAGCCGTCACACAGTTGCACTCATCTTTTACATATTCTCTACACACTCTCAAAAACCAAAAAGAGAGAGAGAGAGAGAGAGAGACTGAAATTAAGCTCCTTGGATGAAATTACAGGCATAATTTTAATATGATTTTATGTCCATTGTAAATGAAATTTATTTTGCAGTGCATTACACAATGCAAATAGTTAAGCAATTTCCAAATGGGTTCAATCCTTTAACATTTTTTTGAATACCCAAAAGAAAAAAAAAAAGAATAAAAGGGCAAAACTTGTAATAAGCTGGGTGCCATAGTGCCGGAAGCAAAATTTAGTAATAGAAAGCCATATTGGTCATGGACTTGAAGCACTACACTTATGTTCCCAAAGTGAATAATAAGGTTAACATACCTCACCATCTTTACCATAAATGAAGAAAAAGAATAGGAGATGGTGAACAGGACATCACATGGGAGTCCTTTTTTTTTTTTCACTAACAAATAAAACTTCTAATAATGTAGGAGAGAGAGAAAGAGAGCTAAAAATACAAGTCGTATGAGATCAGAAACAAATTTAGGACAAAGCCCCCACCCTAAATAAAAACTCCAAAATCCAAAAAGAAAGCAAAAAATAATAATATGATACGTCCTCTCGTTTTGTAATTTTTCATTAAATCTAAAATCTTTGTAATTTTCCAGCTTAGCATCAAGGTCTCATTCAACACCATTTACCATCATTAGCAGTCACTTCCAAAACAAAACTCTTATTATCAACTTTCCATTTTGTTCACATTCATCAACGAATTAATGAATGATTAATAACGCCAGAAGGTCTTTGATATTCCTAAAGCATTACTTCTTATCAATTTAATGCTTGCCATATGGATATCCATATTATCATAATTGATTAAACAGAAAAGAGGCAGTGTTTTAAAAACACCCCAAGACTTTTCTTAATAATACTCCATGAAAATTAACTTATACCATATGAATTAAAATATTACATATACCCAAAAAAAAAAAGGTAAAAAGAAAAAGAAGATGAAATTAAGAATATAATTAATTTAGCATTATATATGGTTGAAGGGTCTATTTTCTATCTATAAATATATCAATGGCCTAAAAGAACTCACTTCCATTTTCTGCAACTCCAAGCACTGTTGCTGACAAACTACACCAAAAAGAAGCGAGCTAGCTCTAGTGAAATTATCAAGAATCCTTATTCCTCTTTAGGTCTTCTTTCCAGGTTATATTTAATTAATTAGTATATGCATAATTAAAACAAAGATTACATGTAAGTTTTTTTTTTTTTTTCCTTCTTCTTTGTGTGTTTGTGTGTGTTTATATGTATATATGTATCTAGATAGATAGATAGATAGATATATTTTTTTCTTTTTTCTTTTTTGTCTTTTTCAGGTGTAGCTCAAGCAAGTTACCAGCAACCATGGAGTTTCCAAAACAAAACCCAGAAAGCTCAAGCCAAAGCAAGAAAATAGGAAGAGGCAAAATTGAGATAAAGCGGATCGAGAACACAACAAACAGACAAGTCACCTTCTGTAAACGCCGCAATGGATTGTTGAAGAAAGCTTATGAACTGTCTGTCTTGTGTGATGCTGAAGTTGCTCTCATCGTCTTCTCTAGCCGTGGCCGCCTTTATGAATATGCTAACAACAGGTTTTCATTTTCTCTTTTTCTCTTTTTCCTTTTTCAAGTCAGCTTCAATTTTTATATATAAAGCTCCAATATATTAATTTTTTTTCCCTTAAGTTATATATATATATATTTTTCCATTGAGAAAGATTTTTGATCAACATGCATGATCATTTTGTTCAGCTGAGGTTATTGCATCATGGGTGTAAAGTAAAGTTTCAATTTCTGTTTTCTTGTTTTTTTGAGTTATTTTTCTTTATTTTTTTTGAGTGGTTTGCAGCTTATTATCTTGCATAAAAGTCTAATGATTATATTATTAAAGTTTAATGAAATATCCAGAAGAAACCGATTCTTCACTGATCTAATCCGTTTCTTGATTTTGTTTGTTTTCATTTCTGGGATTTTACAAATATTTCTCTTTCTTCTGAGTTCTTTGTTTGTTTAATAGATACGCAGATCTGCCCAAATAGATATAAATGGAAGTGATTTATATTTTATATTTACTCTTTGAAGTTTTCTAGAGCAAAAACAACAAGGGCTTATCAATCAAACTGTCTATCCAAGTTTCTGAAAATCTCAGCTTCCATTGATGTTAATCTATACCGAAAGAAATTAAAAGAAAAAAAAAAGGGAGTCTGCTTCAATGAAGCTGTGCGTGTCAAGCTCTCTAATTGGTCCATTCTCTTGCTTCTCTTCAAGATTTGACACATCCTTAAAAGCTTGTCAATTCAAGAAATTGAAGCTATGCCAACAAATTTGATAAAGCCACCATCAATTTTGCAGACTAGCTAGGGTTTTTAAAACCCTGCTGATTGCTGTCTGATCGTAATCTTAATTATCACAAATCTTTATTACTTGAATCAATCTGTCAAGGCCATATATATTAAATAAATGGTTTAATTTATAGCCGGTCTGGATCTTTATCCCCTGTTTGTTTGCTGATGGCCTTTTTACCCGGAGGGGATTTGGTTAAATTTGTTGAACAAAACATTGTTACCAAGAACCAGTCAAATTTCAGATTAGGGTTTCATTTTTGCTCAAAACCTCATCAGCATGACAACAACAGCTGTAAAATAAGGGGGTTGATTTCATAGGTTAATGGGTTCTGATATTTACCTTGTAACCCTCTTCCAAAACTCATTAAACTCGTCTAATCTTTTATCTATATTAATTAGGGTTTCATTGAACAAATCTTTATAACTGGTATTAGGCTTTTGTCCCATCATTTTGACCCAATTTTTGCCCTTCTCTAGATCATAAGACAAAGAATGTGGTGGTTGTGAATTGTGTGATAAGGGCTTTGTTGAGTGAGCTGTACTATTATTATTATTATCATCATCGCCATCATCGTCATCATCGTGTCTTAGTTACAACTCAAGAATCTCTGGTCACGTCAGACATGAATTTTTCAGTTCTTCAAATATGACACTTAACAATATGATGTCATGATTCCTTTACTTAGCTTCTCTTTTTCTCTATTATCTGACGAACGATATCTATTCTCTTAGCATTCAGTTTTTCCATTTCTCTAGTTTCTTCTGCTTTTAGATCCCTTTCTCACTTTGAAGCTGCAGCTAAAAGCAACCACGTTATTGACCTACAGCGGTGGGGCACTGGGGGCAATCACATCTCCAGTTCATTTTGCACTTGTGAGAGAAAGAGAGAGTTATATTTTTGTTGCAAAGCACAGTAATCGTTATATGTATCATATATGTTAGTAGAGTAACACATTATATTTATGTCATTGGTAGAAAAACTTTAACTTTAGTATACGAATTTATGCTACAGGTCATATCATAAACCCTTATACACATACACACACAAATGTTTAAATCAAAAGAAAAATAAGACAGAAGAAAGAAAGAGAAATCAAAATAAATAAATAAATAAAAGGTTTGAGGTGACAGAAAATGAGAGAGCGGGGAAACAAAGGGTACGAGCCAATGGGGGATCACTGCACATTTACTGGAGAGTTTCATCAATCCCTGCTTCTGCTGCTTCCTGCATTAACAGACTTTTCTTTTCTTTCTTTCTTTCAACTTTGACAGATGCCCGCAAATCTTCTCTCTCTCCCTCACCTCCCCCCCCCCCACGGGTTCG
>NW_006262274.1:16206836-16230388 GCF_000493195.1 Citrus x clementina | reverse complement strand
TGGGGGGGGTTTTTACAATCCCGGTTTTGGGGGTTTCCGCCATAAAAAAATTTTTTTTTTTTTTTTTTTTTTAAATTTGAAAAAAGCCCCGAAATTTTTTTTTTTTTCCCCCCCCCCCCCCCCCCCCCCCCCCCCCTCTCCTCTCTCTTTGTAGATTCAGAATTAACACACAATGACACGAATACTTTTCAGTTCTTCTAATACCAAGATTTTGATTTTAATAGCATGAAAGAGAAATTGTTTTAAGCCTGTTGTTGGGGATTTCTAACTGATCGTGGGGAGTGGGTATTTTAGTGGTCCTTTAGGGTCACTACATTACCCATTGTGTAGTCAAGTAAAATGAGTATAAAGAGGAAGAAGATTGTTGAGCCAATCATATTGGGGGGTCTTCTGCCAACGTGGCAGAGACAACCAATCAGTGGCTCGACAAAGTTAAGGTAACAATAATATACTCTGTGTTGTTAAAAGGCTAGTCCGGTGACTCCGGTCTATGATCTCTTCTTCTTGACTTGACTGATCATTTGGTGTCTGGACAAAAACCAAATCAAACTTTTATCGTTATTAGGTAGTCTATAGATGCATGACATGAAACTTGTTTCTTTATATATGAATTAATTGATGATACATTCTTACTCCAAGTCTGAACAATTACCCATATTAAGTATTTAAGGTATATTCTATTAAATTCTTCTTTTATGTTTTTAGCCTTGTTTATGTTTATTGATATATAGTTAATTTCTTTTCTCTCATTATTTAAGTCATCTGTTTATTTAGATGGATAGGAATTTACATTTTTATGGAATCCTTATAGTTAATACAGGAATTTTATGAACTAAATTTATTTCTTTTGATTATAGAACCCATATTTTTGTTTGACTATATTGATAATTCATCCTTACATAAAAAAAATAAAAAATAAAAAATAAATCTTCCCGCAAATGTAGTGGCTGGAATAGAAACATCTCTTTTTTTAGATATAGGATAAATCTCATAGAGGACTTATCTCTAAAATATGTTTAGTACATGTTTAGTATGGTTGTCCATATAAGTGCCTAAAATGTCCTAAAAATATTAAAGTTTTTACTATTATTTAGATGTGTTTTGAGTAGAACTTTTAGACATCAAATAAGTTATTTTGTCTCTACAAAAAAAAACCACAAATTTTGGACTTTTAGAAGTAGAGATTTGAGAGTTTTTTTAAAAAGTTAAATTGTCTAAAATGTTCATTAATTTTTCACAAATCTTATCCATTTTTTTTCATATCATAACTTTAAAAATTTACTTATTAAATTAATTTTATATTTTTTAATAAAAACTATATTTATAAAAGATATACCAATAAAAACTCTACTTGAATATACAAGCTCTATTTGAAAAGGCATATCTAGATTTGGGCTATCTATTTCTTCAATAATCTTTGTATTAGAAGTGGATGAAAGGAAAAAAAATACTCAAAGAAGGCAGAGAAAATTATTACTTTCGTAACTTTGTTTTCATTAATAAACCCCTTTTTGTTTTCGGGTGCATCGAAATCTCTCTTTATATAATCATCTGGATTGGAGCATCATATCTAAACCTCTCTTTGTATAATAATCTGTACTAGAGCGTTATGTAATCTTGCTCCACAAGTTCCATGTTGAAAAACTGATCATGCATCGGCATTTGTCAAGTTCTATTACTCCGCTTCCACTAGTCTACTACGTGACCATTTCTTTAAAATATCTAAAAATATTTACTTTCAGAGTTATCTGAAGAGTTTTTCTTTCTCTTTTTTGATCTTACATCCTTTCTCCCTTTTCCTTTTAACTGAAATGTTTGGAAATTACTTTCTTCATCAATTTTCTGTGTTGAGCTTTCATCACCTGATCTTTTTGCGCTAATAAATCTATCTTCTTTTGTTAGTAATTGTTTTCTTACACCGGACATGTGGAAGCTAGATATTTAATACCTGTGCTACTAGAATGAACTTTTTTATTTTAAATAAATTAAATAGCATGTGGTTCAGCTTTGAGAATTACGTGATACAATATATATATATATATATATATATATTAGCATCAACACAAGTGTGGGGAAGATTGGATAAGCCATGCCTATCTATGAAACTGTACTAATTGGAACATGGACATGGTGGAGCGAAACTTAATAGTTTGAGCTAATTAAAGTTGAGTATTGCACAGTTATTATATAGAGAGAGCTCTATAAGACAAGTTTTTTCATCGCCATAGCTTTACCATGCATTTGCTTCTTTTCTTGTTGGAGTTGCATGCCTTTTACTTTCAAACCTAGCCCACAGCCTATGCTTAAATTTGGAATCAAAACAATGTAGCAAAAAGTAAATTGTCCCAAGGATTTTCCGGGGATTGAAATTCTGTCATGTTTGTTATATGCTTTCTCATGCCCTTCAGATTACTTCTATTTTAAGTACCTTTTTCTCCTTAGAACTAAATGAATCCACCTTCTCATCATAGCACAATCATTGGCTTTCAAATATTCTGCACTTGGCAAAGCCTACTTTCTCACCTTGTCGCGGGTTTGTTCCATTTTGAGTACTTGTCAATAGGATTTCAGATTTCGTATTTTGTTTTACCGGCTTCTCATTCTCCCTTTCCTGCCAAAGAGCATGAAAAAAAAATATAAATTTTCTTTTAATTTAGTTGTTTTTGTTCATAACCTAACAGTACTTCACATTATTGTTGTACATTAATATATCTGATGTCAATCTTTTGTAAATTGATATGCTTTGAGTTCAATTTTTTGAAAATTGTTAAGATAATAATTCATTGTAAATATTACCAAAGTAATAGCTTGATGATCAAGCCTCCTTGACATTGATTAACGATTCCACACCTAAAGCAAAGAAATAAACAAGAAAAAACTAAAAAAAAGGCATAATTATTAAAATATACTTCTAAAGTGTAAGGGTTGAGATCTTCTGATGATGATCTCATGCAATGCTTCTCAGCAACTATTTAGGCTTCGTTTGATCCTTTTGTCTAGTAGCTGTGGCTTTCAAGCCACAACTTTAGAGTTTTCTATGATTGCAGCTGTAATTTGAAAGCTAAGTTAATTTTACCTAACAATTATTAATTTTACAATGATGTTAAGTTGCTTTTACCTTCATTGTTAATAAAATGATGGGACGAATGCATATTTTTACAGCATCTTAGGTTATGATCTGATGATATCTCCATACTCAATCAGGTATTAGAAATTCATTGTCCATGTTGTATTTAAGCAAACTGTCAGCTGGGATGGGTTAGAATCTTAGAGTTACTTAAGCTTTTGGCCAAGTCTTAACTTGGCAATGAAGGGTACAATTAGTTGTTATAATCCATCCCCGCTTCATGACATCCCATATGTTGGACTGCATGACTTAATAAATCCTGCATGGCAGCCCTTATGCTGGGTTGAGTGACTTCATAAATCCTGCATGCGGTCAGGCGGTAACCCTCCCCAACTTACTTCGTCCGTGACGAGAACCTTTTTGAAAGAGGATCACGAACTCATCTTTAAATATTGGCTTGTAGAAGAGAACATCCAAGTATTTATAGGCACACATGTCAAACTTTAGCGATTTGGGAGACAATTAGAATCATTACATTGAACAGGCGGATAGCAGTGATGGTGATCTTCTCTTTTATATATATACTTAATTTCACAAAAATCAAGGCCTCAAATATATATATTCTCTTTTATACTTCATTGCTATCCTTTCTCCCTTGTTAAGGAGCATTTGTGGCATTTCTCAAAGATTCTTTACAATGTGCCTCATGTATGTATGCATGGATTTTATGATGAGTTGGCAAGTGTTCATTTGATAAAAGAAAAAAAAATCTTGATTTATTAGTTCTTGCTTAGCATACTTTTATTATCAGTGAGATGATAATTATATAATTATATTTACTAACCATAAATTTGTTTCTCCCCCCCCCCCCCCCTCTTTTTTTTTGCAGTGTCAGAGCAACAATTGACAGGTACAAGAAAGCATGTGCCGATTCTTCTAACCCAGGATCTATTACTGAAGCTAACACTCAGGTAAAGTTAAAAGCTAATCATTGTTGTTGGAAGAAATAGTTTTAAAGTTGTTAATTTGAAAGAATCTTATGGTTTTGCAAATGTTAAAGCAACTAAAAAAGTTTATTTATACTTTTGATTTGACATCATCAGAAACTGAAAGTGGAATAAATATCAAATTTTTAGTTACTTCATTAGAAATTTAGAAATGTTTTGTGCTCCAACGCTCATCTTGGGTCACAAGAACTGCTTGTTTTTAGCTTTCTTTCGTGGCTTTCTATTTTAGGGTAACAAAACCTACTCAGGCTTAGCATTTTTTATTAGTTAAATGATACCTGAAGTCATATATTTTGGATTTCTTATTTTGTACCTAGACCCTCCTGCAATTGTATAAGAATTTGGTTGTTCCTTGTCTGTGAAGATCTATTTAATTAGTACAGTAAAATTAAATTGAATGTTTAGGTAAAGAAAAAGTTGAAATAATTTTCTTCTTCTAGCACTGCATTAAGCTTTTCTTTATGGTACATATGTAAATCTGTCTTTTCCAATTTCTGTGCCTCTCCAATATTTAAAAACGAAGCTGTAAAGGACTTAGGTTTAGGGTTTCCCTTGACTTTGGTTATACAATATTTAGAATAGCACATTAGAGGGTCTAATGCTAAATTTATTGCTTTGCGAACCACAAAGACCATCTTATGCTGATGCTCATGGCTTTACTCCTATAAATTGATATTTTAATGAATCTTTTTGGAGTTATGTTATTTTAACTTCAATTTCTTTCTTAAAATTTTGACACAAATCTTGAGCTATTGATTTTAAGAAATTAAATAGTACATAAATAGTCATCATTAAATGCTACTTTGACTTTCAATGTCTAAAATCGGATTATTTTAATTGCATGGCTCAAAATCATCTCAAAATTTCAAGTAAAAAACTAAAGTTGAAATAGCCCCCACCCGATTTTTGTAAGGCACCATCCTCCTCTTTGCTCTCAAATTGTAAATCTTCATTAAAGTCAATATTTTATGCAGAATAAATTAATTTTTTTTTCTTTCATTTCAATTATCTAGTAATGCCTTAAATCAAAGACTTTGACTTCCTTTGATTTTGTGATGCAGTTACTTGAATAATATGAAATAAAAGTTATAGACGTGAATATAAATATATATTTGACAGTTGTGGAAAACAAACAATTATACTGCCAAATTAAAATTAAAAATGTTTATCAAACACTTTGGCAGCTTAACTTTTACTTGAAGAACTCTCAAAAGTTAAAAACAAATGAAGCCGTAATATGTAAACATAAAGAAGATCTTTAAATGAGATTGTGTGTGAATCAAACTATAAATAAGTGAGAAAAAAAAATAGTAATATCGACTAAGATGTTGGCACTTAAGAATTAAGAATTGAGATGATTTTTGAAGAATTTATCTAAGGTCTCATTTAGTGATTCCCAAAACAACTCTCTGAATTTCTCTTGCCTCTTTTGCATGTGTTCTTTTTTTTTTCACATATAAATGCTTCTGTGTCTGATGCTATAAAATTGTATAATGGAATCATAGCTTTCTCATATTCTTGTGGATGTATGCATATGCATTCTCCAATTCACCCACCTTCACTTTTTCTAGAAGGTATAGAGATGTTCTAACAGTATTGTCCCATGTATAACATCTCAGTTTTACCAGCAAGAAGCCACAAAACTACGAAGACAAATCCGGGAGATTCAGAATTTGAACAGGTAAAACACATTTCATTGCCTATATTAAAGTACATTCATCCGATTGTACTTGGGAGGTCCCAATAGACAATATGTATAATCTCCAGGCACATTCTGGGTGAGGCCCTCAGCACTTTAAACTTTAAGGAGCTCAAGAACCTTGAGGCAAGACTTGAGAAGGGAATCGGCAGAGTCAGATCCAAGAAGGTATTGAATGTGTGTGTGTGTGTGTTGGGCATCGTGACATATTGTTTTGAGTCTCACTAATATGATCATTTGAATTCCTTTCAATAGTTTCCGCTGACATGTTTAATTTCATTTGTTGATTCTAACAGAACGAAATGTTATTAGCTGAAATCGAGTTCATGGAGAAGAGGGTAACTTTTCTTTCCTACTCTTTAGCACATTTTGCTTTTGCATGTGCTGTAACTTTGCTGCCAATGAGGCCGTGACTTCAGAATTTACACGCTTTCTGATCTCCAATATACAATGTAACATTTTGGCTCTTGCAAATGCGCAGGAAATTCAGCTTCAAAATGATAACATGTACCTGAGAGCAAGGGTCTTTATTTCTTCTCTCTCACCCTCACAATTCACACACACACACACACATAGCCAATCTTTAATCAATTAATCATAAAATGAAAATCATTTGTTATTAAATATCTGTTGCAGATATCTGAAAATGAGAGAGCACAACAAGAACGGCAATCAGAAAGCATGATGCAGCAAGGAGGAGGGCATGTGTACGAGCCCGCGGCTTCACAGCCCTATGACCGAAACTTCCTTCCTGTAAACCTCTTGGAACCCAATCACCAGTACGCTCGCCAAGACGATCAGCCCCCTCTTCAACTTGTGTAAGTTCCTTTCTATCTTCCATCACCAATTTTTTTTTACCCCCATTGTTGTTATTATTGTTTAGCCTAACGGCAGTCAAACCTCTCCCCACCCATATGAGCGGGGTTTGATGAACAATCACCAATATAATCGATCGCATATAAATTATGAAAACAACGTATGAATATGTATTTGTGTCGCTTGAATTTGATATTTTGGCACAGTTGAATTGCAGGATAGCTGCATCTACCAGTGAGATATGCAAAAGCCTTTCTGCTACCTTGCATCTATCAGCTTGATGAGAGTATGGTACGTACGTAAATTGAAAAGGTGAAAGCCAGTTTCTTCAAAATCCACCGCATATAACGAAGGCCTCGTGGTTTTCGCTAGCTAATGTTTGAATCTTAACTGTGTGATGTTGTTAAATAAGGGATTCCTTCATGTATTAATTATGCACCTAAACATTTCATAAACATATCTCCTGCTTACATTTACATTCATCCTTGCTACTCTGTAATTTTTGTTTCATCTATTATTTTCAATGACGTTGAACGACTAGGATGCCATGATAATTAAATAGTATACGTACCATCAATTTTACTGTGAACCGTCTTCCATAAAACTCCACACGTGACAATATCTGTTAGACGCAATAATAATATTAGAAGTGCATTGAAATAACCCTGAAGCATATCATTTTGGTCAGAGGTCTAATCGATAATCTGAAGAAGAGTTAGACCAAAACTTAGGATTATGTAAGTATCGAAGACTTTCTCGTCCGACCAAAATATTCTCATTAATTTGTAGTGAAAGTACAAAATTAATCCGCCAAAGGAGTCCAACATTTTGATCAGAGGTTGAATCGGTAAACTGAAGAAGATTTAGGCGAGAAAATTAGGATAATAGCTTACTCGCATTATTACAAAAACATTAAACAAATGATAGTTTCAAATGGACAAAGATGACGAGTGCATACTGAAATACGAGAGGTTTGAAGCAAACGATTGGAGCTGAAATCCGGAAACATTTTTATTTTTGTGTGCATGCATGTGCTCAGAAATCTCTTTAATTTTCTTAAAACCATTAAGCCGATTTCAGCTCCAATCGAACGTGAGGGCTGCTGCCCTCACAAGCATTGTGGGGGCTAAATGTTCTTTATATCCTTCTCCCTTGCGAAATGCAAGTGGAGTATGGACATCCTCTCCTGTGAGGGGTTATTTGTATTGGGCATGTACTTCATAGAATTCATTGTAATAATGTAAGTCCCAATCATGTATATCTGATTGTAAATATCAGTGTAATACCTCTGCTACAATAAGCAGTTGTTGTAAATATCTGTGTAATGCAGTAATCTGATGATTAATCAGTCTCAAAAAAAAAAAAAAAAAAAAAAGCTCCAATCGAACGTGTTTCTTTATACCCCATTATATGTCTAAATCAGCACACCCTGCAAGCCAAAAAAAAAAAGCGAAATAAAAGCTTATCACAGCTCGCTTTGAAGGGATGCATTCATGACAACTTGGTAGGCAATGCATCAGTTTCAACAAAAATGGAGCACTTAGCCATATGATAAGACCTGCTTTAGTTTTAAATCGACTAAAGTTGTAAAACCCGTTATTTGTTTCCTCTTTTACCCTTATTAAATTGGGTAGGATAATTATTATTGTATGTTTGTGTGTGAATAAAACTTATCAATTTGTTTTAAATAAGTTATGTAAGTTATTAACTTTTATTAAAAAAAGAATTTTCTTAAAATTCACGTTTTCTTACTCTCTATTTTTTTTTTAAAAAAAAGTATTTATTAATTGTCAAAAGTATTTAAGAGAAACCATCTTTTTAAGAGGAAGGCGTCTTTTATTTATACACCGTTACAACCCTAAAAAAAGAAAAAAAAAAAAAAGAAACTTAAGTCTTTCGAGAAGGAAAAGAAAGTTTTATAACTTCTTTGCTTGGTGTTTGCCTTAAGGTATTAAGTATTTCTTTGACTTATATAATTTATTTTTATTAATTATCTGCCTTTAATTACTTGTAGTATGATTTGGGTAATATGTGTGTGTTTGTAATGCTGTGATAATATGAACAGTCTCCATTCTTTGCTTCAAATCGTTTTCTTTATTTAGAATCCCATGAATACGTTTACATATCATGGAACTAGACATCCTAAGCTTTCTCTTGATAGGTTTTGTGTTGAAATCCTTTGAGTATGCAAATTGTTATGATTTTTCGAAATTGGGTTACTGGTGCTAGAAAATTCTGATTTTCAGCAGTATTTTTCACTTCTGGAAAAGTTTCCGTAAGGTTACACATCTTTAAAAATTATGGCGATTTTTGTATCAATAGATCTATGTCTCATGTGACTGCATATTTAATTTTGTGATTTTATTCATTATGGTTAAATTATTAAAAAAAAAAAAACATAACATGCAGCTGCTGCAGATCTGGAAACTTTTTTCCAGAATTGCAGAAGCTGAAACATGTAACATTTTAGGCTAATTTATGAACAGTATATGACTGTTAAGATTTTATAATGAAATTTCAATCTTTCCTTTGTCTTTAATGTTTATTGAAAAACAGTTTTTCTTACAAAAACTTTTGGGACCGATCTTATACAATGCATAATAATTCGTAATCTAGAAAATCATACCTTAACAATTTGAGAAGATGAACGATCGAAAATAATACAGGCTCCTAGATCACGATCCATCACCACCAATTTTGTTAGATCGCGATCCGTCACCAATGATCTTCCAAATTATGACTCAGATTTGATCTCCACTTGACGTGTGGGTGCCTTTATCACCACTAAAAGCAACTAGCAATAGAAAATATTCCTCTCAAAATTAGAGAGAAAAAATATTTTCCTCTGATCTGTATGATGTGGCTTCCCCTTTTTTTTTTAGAAAACAAGCCCTTTTTATATCTCGATTTGGTGGAAACCATAGGCTCCATATTTATATATTTTTTAATTCTATTAAATCAAATTTGATTTAAATTAAAAAAAAAATAAAACCAAAAGTGGTGTTACTCGTTCTTTGTTATAGGGGCCCACCTTGTAAAATAACACAAGACCTCTTACACACAAGTATATTAAATGGAGTCTCCCACTAAAAAATATATTTAGGCTTTTAACCCAAATAGCTAGTTATCTTGCTTATTAATCTAGTAGCGGCGTAGTCAATTAAATGAGATAACCCGAGGATCATATGGGTACATACAATAGTGACTACAATAATTAGGTATGTAATTAAATTAACCCAATTATTTAATTTCAAATCTACTCCACTAAAAGATTGGAATTGACCTCCATAATTGTATACTATCTAGAATAGTGTTATCGAATAATAATTTGATCCATGGCACATTGATTTTTTTACTGCATAATCATTTATACAATATCATTAATTAAATCGATATCTAACTGTCCAATCAATTTAATTACATCTCGTTCCTTGATACTTACTGGTTTTCTCTAATGATCATTTTTAACATAATAAATATGTTGACACACTCTGACTAGAGAATTGTATGATCAAATGCCGAAAACCCATCAAAAGATGTGTTGTACAAATTCTATATTGTTAATCTATAACTTCAATACTCATAATTGCTCCCACCAAAATACCAGTAATCTTGACTACAAGTGTGTGTCGTATCCATTGATAACTCAAATGGAATAACAATTACAATCATGAAATTATAACTAACTCAAGATTAAGATTACAGTAAAATCAATGCCTATGAGATTTAATAAGTCTGACAGTTATTACAAAGTTAATTAAATCTCATATGTGATCATGTTCAACGTAGTTGTACTACATCACTAAATTCATACATGATTAAGACAAATCATTCAATGAATTTATTACAGTCTAAACCTAAATAAAGTATCCAACTTTATTTATCAACTGCGAACTTAATTTATTTAATCATAAGATAACTTGTATTTATATCTTCTGTGAATCTATACGGTGATCACATAAATATATATAATATGATTAAATGGACTTTACTCAAAATATTAATGCAACTAAGATATTTGAATAAAATACCTTATTTATTTTATTAATCAGAAAAAATTATTTATTACAATTGAAAAAAATACATATGCTTTTAAAGAGCATATTTTCCCAACATTTAAAAGTTGGAATCGAGATTTTTGGGCATGTAAAATAAAATATATGAAAATTTGAAATTATGTCTTCAAATCTGGAATTTGTTAGGCAAGTGAGATGTTCTCGGAAATAAAATGCTTTTAAAATAGTTTCGGGCGTCCAAAATTTAATTATATACTTTCTGAATGTGTCTACTGAAATTAGAAAAAAGAAACAGATTATTTCGAGTACTAGAAAATATTTTATGAATTTCCTAAGTGGTAAAGGTCTGTTTTGGTCAATGTTGGATAGTTTTGTTAATTTGGTAAAAAGTCAATATTCTGACTTGATTTTCACTTGTGCTGATTTTTGTGAAATTTTTTATGCAATATGTATGTTCATAGTACCTCTGTAAATTTTCATGGTTTTCCGACATGTGTATAGATTATTAAAAATCAGCATGTGCAGGATACTCATTTTTATATATAGAATATGTATAAGTATTGAGCTAGTATAAGTGCCTATGATTTAAGGATGATTGAGATTATTCTTAAGGTTAGAGATAATATTAATAAGGATACTTTTATGATGATTATAGGACGTGGGTGAGCTCGTTGGTTTGTTCTTGAGGTATTGAGTTGATTGCTGCGGATTGAGGTAAGTAGATTCATGTATGATGTATTTTATAATAAATGCAATTTATGTTATAAGAATTTTGTTTAAATGAAAATTTTTACAAAACTGATTTCTAAAATATTTAAATGAATTTTGTATTAAAAAAAACACTTTTAGACGAATTTATAAAGATGTATTTTAAAATGAATTTTTCTTAAGAAATTAGTTTTCTTAAACAAAATATTTTCTTAAAGAATTTTCTAAAAGAATTAAATGATCAAAGGAAGGTTCTTAAATGTTTTAGAAGATTTTATATGCTATTTATGAAAGGATGTAAGGTGGATTTAAAATTGTTTTGGCTCATAGTTCGTAATAATGTATATGATGTTATGTAATGTTATGGCCAGCTTGCTAGTATGATGATGATCTTGTGCACAATGACGTTATGAATTATGCGGGGCATAATACCCTGAATAAGAAATAATGCAAAGTATAGTACCATGAATGATGAATGATGATGACTACGAGACATGAGCTACCAATTGTTTATATTTTAATGTTTTTAATGCTTTTACATGAATCCATCAATTTTGCTAAATGAAGATATTATTATAAGATGATATAAAATGTTTAAAGGTATAATGACAAAGGTTTTCAAATATTGTGCATGGATTTGCTAATCGAGTTGACAGCTCATCCTTCGTCTCTAATATTTTCCAAATTGATTAGAGATGTGGCTTGGGTACTTAGATGGAGTTTTTTTTTTTTTTAGTGGATCTTTGGAATTGCTTTAAAGATTAAATTTGGCTAGACTTTTTATTTGAGATTAGAGATTTTTCTCTGGAGACTTTATTTTAAATTTTTTATGTAAGAATTCAATTAGAATATGAATAATGATTATTTATCTTGAGATTTATTAATAAGAATAAACGATGTAAGATTTCATTCCAATTTTACCCTTGTACTTTCATTAGTAGATTTTTGGAGTGTTACAAAAGTTCTCTTTAAAATTGAGGTGGGACAACAGTAATTTTTAAGTGTTTAAGAAACACTAATTGTTATAACTTAAAAGCTTAGTCAATTTAATTTTACATTTGTACGATGAAAAATATAATATATCTTTCATAATTTTGGTAAAATTATTATTTAAAATTAATTTTATTTCATAGTTATAATTTTTTTTTACAGCAACTGTACAACATCTCAATTTCCCAAATAAGACCTAAGCCACTTTCAACTCCAATGTGTGGATGTCCTTATCCCTTGCTGATATCAAAGTCCAGCTGTTTTTGCAATAAATTTCATTCCAATAAACTACAAGCCATAGCACAATCGAGAGAGAGAAATTTACTGTCACTAAATTGATTAAACCAAGAGAATACTCCTATCTTTGTTTGAAATGAAATGTTCAGAACTATGCTTCTAAGAATTGTAAAACAAAATAGGGACGGTGTCGCATAGAACCAAAATCAGAACATTATTGATGAATTTCAACATTGACATCGTAACTTCAGTCATCTGACTAAAAAGTAATATACAATATAGTTAAATTCATGATCACTTTGTATTTGCGTGGTACCTTCATCTATTTTCTATTATGAACAATTGAACATGACTGTAGCTAATATCGAACTGTGCAATAGAGCATGAGCAGAGACTGAAGCCAAACCTTCTTCCCTCTGGTCTCACACTGTAGGTCTCTTCTGGTCCCAAAATGAAAGTATGGAAGTGAGATAAATTTTGTCAACTTCATCCGGCGATTCTACATTTTCTAATGAACTTGTTTGAGAAATTTACATGTCCACTCCATAAACCTCGTACCTCTGGCAACCCAATCTCAAGCCATGGCTTTGCAGGGCCACTGAAATGTAAAACAGCAGCAGATTTCAATGTTTCTTCATGAGCTTCCAGGGATCTCTGACCTAACTCAGCCACGTGCCATGAAGGATCAATAGGATGCACGTTACCATCCAAAGCAAGCAAAGCTGGTGGAAGTGCTCCTGGTTGCCATAATTCCAATCCAGATTTGAGGTTCTGTAGATTATGATAATAGTATCATGACAACAAAACAAGCAGAAAGTGAATGATTTCTTTCATCAGTAGAATATCATTGAATCAAGCAAGTCAATAATGTGTACATATTTTCATATCTAGCATCACTATATAGGGTCATGAACATTTGTTCAGAAGTGGATCTCACGAAAAAGGTTAGGAAATATCAATTCAACGATTATCATATTTCTTGCATTTCTCCTGAACATTTGTCCTTTCAGTTTGTCAGTAGAATTGTCAGTATAGAGTAGATTTTCAATCCTCTTATTCTCCAATTTTCAGGGTTCTATAATTTGAATACTATGGGGAGGATGACCGAGTAAATTCATCTTCAGATTAAAATGAAATTTGCACCAAAAACATCTTTAACACAATCCAGTTGCCAGCTAACTAACTTCAATGGATTTGATATACTTACAAGTTTTAACCATTTATGGTATGTTGCCGTGATGTTTGTCCTCCTCCAAGCTTCAAGATCAAGCACATTCATTCCATAAAGCCAAGCACAATGATCATGATCAAAATTTGACGATATTATTGGGTATGAGAAATTCAAGTAATCCTTGTATTTTCTTCCTGGGCAACAGTTGTCCCCACATGATGAGCCAACAACAGCACCAACAACTTTCCCATTGAGATCCAGTTCCAATAGGGATGACAAGTCATGTTGTACTACTACATCATCGTCCAGAAACAGTATCTTGTTCAGATCTGGAAACAGCTGTGAGGCTCAGCAGAGTCAGTTGATAAATCAATTATCATTACAAATATCAAAGTCAGCATTATCCATTTGAACAGAGAAGGGGATTGTCACAAAGTTTTGGATGCTTACCTCGGGAATATAAATTCTGAGATGATTCATAAGAGATAGGCAGCTAGGGCTTAGAACCTCTAGACATCTCCTATTCTCACCCTCATATTCAAAGTCTTCATGCTTCAAATTCTTGTAGTAATGGCTCCAAATTAAACGATGAGCCTCTAACATCTCTTTGACTCCAACATTCACCTCCTGAGGCCAATCATATTGGTGCAATCCCTTAACTTCCACAACCGCTGGTCTAAACGAATTGATTGCAAACCATGAATGCATTGGGGTGTAAGTTTTCTTGTCTGTGACTATGTGAAACACCAACTTCTCAGGTCTGGCTGAGTTTTGGACTGTAGAAGAGACGACAACAGAAGCGGCAAGGACATTATCCGTTAAGAGAACAACATGGTGAAAGGATGGATCAGTTAGGTGCGAAACATATTCGGGTGAAGGTAAACGAGATCGGGCCATGGCATTTACAGCATATTCTTCTGCCAGTTTGAGGCAAAGGCAATGTAAGCTCTTTGGGACACCATGTGAAGCTAAATGCCAGTAAATTGATTCACGTTGTCTAGAAGACTGGACCTCATGCTCCATCTTCAAAAGCTGTTTAATGGGGAAAAATGCTCTAACTTGTGAGAGGTTTCACACATAATGCTATTATCCTCATAAACTAGTTGTAGGTGCAAATCATTCACAATGAGCTTGTCAATCAATGACATCGATTCATAACAAAATTCAAATCATCCAACAGGTCATGCAAGGTTGATACATCAGCAGCAAGATAATTGCCATCAAACCAGAATGCATTAACTTCTGAACAAGCAAAGAGATTGAGCCTAAAGAAGCCCTACCATTCACAAATTTTCCAGTGATAATTCAAGAGCAAATGTCAAAGAATGTCAAAGCAAAATAAACATTTAACAATCTATGTTGTCGAACTTTCATTTGTTATCCTGTCAGCATTAATTCATTAGGGAAACTGATAAATAACTTGTTAAAGTTATTATCTTTGGTAAATGGACCTGGCTGGTTGGATTGCTGTAAATATGTTTATCACATCTTTTTCAACGATAAGCGTACAAGATAAGTGTTGAAGGGGGTGCAAAACTTATCATAAATTAGAAAACCAACTGAAATCAAGTACAACTCTGTAATTAAGACGGCAGCTCAAAGAGAGCAAGCTAGAAACTGAACTTGATATTCAGGTAAAATAGACATTGACAGAATATAGATCTGAAAAATTTAGGTGGAAGTAGTAAAAATAGGAAGCAATTATCATATACTAGCATTTAAATGAATCACATGGTTACCAAACTCTGCTTAGACCCGTCTGTAAAATCAATTAATAGGCCATATATTAGCGTGGTTCTATCACCCAAAAAAAAAAATCATATTAATCAATCTATTTAGGATCAAATTCGATCAAACCGCACACCCCAGCCATCTGACTCAATTGGGTTAAAATTTGGATGGTCGGTTTGACCTGAACTGGTTTTACCAAATAACTACCAATTTTTCGTCTTTCTTAACCAATCTTTTGTCATTAGAAAGCGAAGAAAATCTGTAAATCTAGGATCAAACTTTTCTTTCCCTCTTACCCAACTATTAAAATTAAAAATTTATGCCGCTAGTGTCAAAGAATACCTTTTGAATATCATCTTTAACATTTGTTTTTTGACGTCTTAAAGCAACTTCATGTATGAAATGATTGTTTGTAGAAAAGGTAAGTAATAAAAACATTATAGATAGCTAATGTGCTTGTATATAACTAACATATTTGTTATAATATCATTTTGTTACATTATTATTTTGTTACATTTTCAAGATGATGTGAAACATTTTGTTTAAAGGGGCTAATCAATAATCAGCCTAACAATTTGTTTGTGCAGATTTTTTTTTTTTAATCAAGTCAATGATAAGACCAAAGTACATTTTTTTTTATTTTATAAGTAGGTTCAGACCTTCAAAATCATGTTATTGTATGTATGGGTATTGTTAAGTTATATAATGTAACTTATATTAACTCAAAAGATGTATTTAGTGACCTAAAAAATAGTTTAGTTAGTTTTATTTTTAGATCATTAATTACAACTTAATGATTAATGTAAGTTACATCTTAATGTAACTTAAGAAAGCCCTATAATAATAGTAACAAAGTACATTTATTTAACACTGCAAGCTGATTGACTTCATTATCATTTTTTGCATTAGAAATTAATAATTTATTAAGGACGATGGCTTAGCCCTGTAGACTTAACTCTATTTTATGCAAGTTAAAATGATGGGATTGATTTAGCCTAACAGATTTGGACCAGAGGCTTCGCCAGCTGAAATTGACATCAGTCATTTGACTAATAATGGTACCCAAAAAAGCAGAACTGGGTAATGTCAAAAGAGAACACAAGTAACAAAAAGGAACTCCAGAAAAAGATGTGCCATTTACCAAAGCTTTGGTCTTGAAAGCAAAAGCCTTGATGTCTTGTCGTTTTGATGTCACTTCCTTCACAAGCTCGTTGAAAGAATCTAAGGTACCTTGTATTCCTCCTCCTCCATTACCGCTACCATCTTTTGATTCTATTAAAGCTCTTGTCAATTCTTCTCTGAGTTTCTTCATTGTACATGCAAGCACAGTAAAAGAAAAAACATAAACAGCCAAGATCATCAAAGTTAAATACTTTACAGCCGTCAGTTCACCAAAACGTGTTGACTTGTGATGACTAGAGGTCACAAGACTTGGAGCTTACTAACTTACAGATTCTGTAAGTTACAGCTCACTCACAAACTTGGTTGTGGGTCCCATATGAGCCCACAGCCAAACACTATTCATGTGAGGGCTGTACCTTACAGAATCTGTAAGGTATAGCCCTCTCCCACAAGACTTATAACCCCATCAAATATAAGCAGCTTCGAATTAACGAAAGGACCACCAACTTTGAATTTTCACTAAAAACAAGCAGCTAAACAGTACAGGCAATAACAATTTATCCACCAATTATTATTAGTTTCCTTTTGCATTTTTTTTCATTTTCATTGAAATTCAAATAAATTATGAACAAGTGGTGCAAAAAATATAACACAAGATAAGAAAGCCACAAATCCAAGAAAGCAACTTGAGATGAGAAAGAGAAATACCGACACTTCCTCAAATGCGCTAATTTATGGACTCCACACCATAAAATCTATGGTCCTAGGACCATAACACCGGCTGTGAGCCAGAGACTGCAATACCCATCAGGTATCGTGTATATCACAATCACACCATCAAATACTTAAAATTTTATTAATTTTTATTAATTTTTTTAATAATTTAACAACATTCAAACTATAAATCGTGATACTCTTAAAACACCATAAACAAACCCCCGTAACACCAACACCCATTTTCTATTTCATCTAGAATGCCACCTACCTAGTGAAGGATAAAATGAATATCTTACATTACGACATTAGGTAAGTGCTACAAAACCTGCCCGTGGATTTGCAATGTTTGGTGGTCCCACTGGTAATTGTTTAGAACGCTGCAAAGTGTTTAAAATAATGCCATGCACCAAAAATGACATCTTGTGAATGTGGTGTGCCCTACTCACCTCTTTTTTTTTTCTCTCTCATTTGAATTCAAAATAAATATATTCTCTGTCTCATAATTTGCAAATTGCAACTACCTTTTCTTATTGTTCTAAAGTGTATAAAAAAGTGAAGCAATCTAAAAAATTTAAGATCATAGCTCAAAATTTGTTTATCAGTTAGAATACAATAATTAAATGCCATAACTGAAACACAATCAAATATCAAATTACTTAAAACACCAGTATAAACAACTTGATATAAAAACAAATACAACCAGTTGTATCGGCACATAGAAATTAACATTAAAAAAAAAAAATTAGGACGAGTAATGACAAATCGTGAATTTTCTAATACGGGTTCAAGTCAGAAAATTTAGATAAGAGCCTTATGTTTCCACCACATTATTGGTGCGCTAGGAATTGGAGGCACGTAGATATAAATATCCAAGTGGGTGTTAAAAAAAACTTTATTATCCAATCTGGCAAAAAATAGACCAATAGCAAATTCAAAGCTGTCAGTAACAAACATATTTGGTAAGATTCAAGAAAACAGAATCATTTTTGAATTAGCTAAAATGAAAAAAAAAATATTAAAATAAGTTCACAGAAAACGAATTCCAGTCACATGTAGGTAGAGAAAATTTTAGATAGGTGAAGGTGACAAATATTAAAAATCAAAACTCCAACAAGAAGTCCTTATCATGGGATGAGGGGAAAAAATTCTAATTTGTAAATTCCCAAATTTAATTCCCCAATAAATTCATTATCCCAGAGTAGACAAGGACAAAAGCTATTTCCCACTAGTTCAAGTTCAATCAAAATTACCAGAATGCCCCAGAAAAGTGCACCTAGCAGTGTAATAATACCAACTAATGTGACATTAGCAGCCATCATGACTCAGATTAGGATAACCATTTTTTTTTCCCGTTACCTACTGCAGTATATGGAAAATAGAAATTGGGAACATCATATGTGAAAGGGTATATTCGTCATTAAAGTAAAATGTAGCTACCAGAGATGTGTCACTCCCGCTGAAAATCCTCCGTCCTATACAACCTGCAAAATATGATAACTTGCTATTAAATCGCGGAAATTGATGTACTTCCCTGACATAATTTTCACAAATGTCCAAAGTATTGTAATTTTTAGCAGCATATTCTAAAAATGAAAATAATAAAAAAAATTATAAATAACATTAATTCTTATTAAATGAATTTTTTAGTTTCCTAATAATGATTATTCAAATATAAAATCACATGTATTTCTATCTGATAAGTGATAACACGTATAAAATAAAATTAATTGCGAAATTAACGTGATTTTATTTATTTAATCACATTTACTAAATAAATGTATAAAGTCACTCAATCAGATTTAAAAAAAAAAAGAAAGGTAAACCAAAAACAGTCAGAATTTTTTTTTTTTGGGAAAATAAGTGGAATATTACCAAGCGAAGAAGAACAGACAGCAGAAGATTCGAGCACCAGAAACGCAACGCGAACAAAGAGAAAGGGCAATACGATTCCAAGGACGAGCACCACCGGCAACAGAGTCCGGGAACTCGGAATCCTGCGGCCAGCCAGAGCCGCTGCCGGCGCCGACGATCGCTTGCCAGTACCGGAGTTTGATATCGTGACTCTCTTAATCCCCGTCGTCGATATGTAGAACTTCATTTTGTTGTTACTCCGCCAGTGTAAGCAGCGGCACTTATGCTTCCCCTCACTTTCCCGCACTTTCTCTCAGTTTCCATCAATCCAATCAGAACTCACACAATAATAAGATTAAGATCCAGGTCTACCTGCACTCGCACTCTTGCTCACCTCACTCCCTCTGTCCGTACCGTACACAATCAAATGACGTAATAATTATAATAAGTAAAAATAAAATTAAAAAAAAAACTTTAACAAAAACAAAAAGAATGAAACGGCATTAATATTTTTATTACCTTATGGTGAAGAAGAAAGGAGCAGTCACGAGTTGGATTTGATTTTGTGTGGAGTCGGGATTTTTTTTTTTTTTGATTTAAGAGATCACTCACCAGTCACGCTCTTAAGTTTTCGCACGCCAACAAAAATAATATTTGTAAATTTTATGAATTTATTTCTTTTTTTTATTTTTTCGGAAAAACTAAAAAAAATATATAAATAAAAAATAAGAGGGAGGGAGAAGTGAGAACACGGAAAGCCAAAACGAAAGCCGCGTTTAAAGCCGCGGGAGGGAAACAAAATCAATGATGGGGGAAGAGACTGCAATTATTTATATATTCTGAGGGAGATTTTACGGAAATTACTGACTTGTCCTTGAATTTTCAACTGTTTTTCTCACCGACAGAGAGTGTAGCTGTGCTCTATATCGCACCCTGTACTTAAAAGTTAAACCAGACTGATTGGGTTACCGTGCGGGTGAGTCTATACCATTACGCTGCACCTCCCCTATGGTAAGGTTCTGTAGGTCATTTACGTAATATTAAGTTGTTAACGGTGTTTCCGTTTTTTTTTAAAAAAAAAAAAAAAAAAACTGTTAACGGTGTTGTTTTTATAAGTTGGTAAATTTGGATATCTTTGAATTATGTTTTTTTTTTAAAGATTAAATGTGAGTCACGTTATCGTTTCAATGAATTTTTATTTTATGCTTAATTTTGACTAAAAATTTAAATACTTTGGGAATTTTTTATGGACAATGATTCGGCGGTGTACTGATTTTTCGTTGAACACAAAATTGATCAATGCATTATTAGATAAGAAAAATGAAAAATAAATTTAACAATATTGAGTGCTCAAAACCAACCGTGCTCGGCATTAAAACTTTAATTTTTTTTTTCCAATTAAAAACAAACTAAACAAGCCGAATAAATTTTCACAAAATCATCAAATAAGAACTACTAGATTCAGGTTCCACCTTAATAAATGAATGGTTTAAAGGCTTACATTTTAGCTCTAAGTATTAACAGCAACATAATTTCTAATTATGTAGTATAAATAATAACACAGCTAGCAATTTCCATAACGTTCCTCATTAACTGTCTGTTTTTATGTGCTTTCATTTGTAAGTGTAACAGCTAATACATGTAACATGGCATACATGGCCCAATTGTCAAAACGCAATAAACAAAATTTGGAATTACCCAGAAAAAGTTTTGAACTTTGTTGATTGCAGGTCACCTCCAAAAAGGAGCTCACATGAATTGTTTTTTCGTGGCCTCTAAATTATTTCGTTAGCCTTTAAATAATTCTCAACACACACTACTAAAATTGCAACGTAGCCAATGCTGCTACTAAAGAATAGATATATATATATATATATTGAATAATACTGCCGTAGATTAATTTCGACTTCACGACAATATTTTGACACGTGTATTTAGCACTCATATTTCAATTCCACATTTGTTTTTATGTTGATTTTTCCTTTTTTTTTCATAATCGGAAGAAGAGTCTTTTAAATACGTATATTATTTATTCTTAGGACCACTAGTTCATTGTTGCTAGTTTCCAAATGAACGAATCAAATTTGTTGTTACAACAAATCAAATAATGGAAATGTTGAAAATTTTTCTACTACATGTGAATTAAACCCCTAGTTGAAATAAAGCAAACGCGTGCAAAAGCAAATCCGAAGTTTCATTCGTCCATTTGGAACTCTTTTGGAGACTTCCTTTTATTACATGTAGGTTTATATTAGGACACTAATTTGTACTAATATTTGACTTTTTTTAGTTTTAAATATCCATATTTAATTACTTTTGAGCCTAAAATCGATCACATTCACATGCGAAAAGAAAAAAAAAATCATAAGTTCTCAACGTACAAAAGTAAGTGACATAAAAAAAATTGCGTACGGGCTTTAACATAGTACTTGTTCGAATCCCCCATCCCCCATAACAAATTTCTTTTCACAAATAGTGACGTTAGAAATCCCAACAATTGAACTCCAACTTAAATTTTAACTAATGTAACATTCGTTTATTTGGTAGTAAAATATTAATTTTATCACTTAAGAAATCTAATATATCCACTATATAAAAAGCCACACAACAATTGGAATTCAGGTTGGGATTCAACTGTTATAATCTCAATCATTATTATTCCACAAACATAAGTGGGTGATCTCAAAATTTAATGAGATTATATCTATTTTTTAAGAGAATTCATCTCCCAACTACCTTAAGAATATTAAAAGCGCAAGGTTTCTGATAATATCTCGAAACTATCTCAACCACGAGTCTCTGATAATATCTCAAAACTATCTCAAACTTTAATTTTATATCAACTAGTCACTATTTTATTAAGTCCATTAGTCACCGTTAAATAATCTAATTTAAAAGACTATTTTACCCTTGGAGTCTCCCAAAATATTATTTTATTTTCTTTAATTTTCTTTAATGAATCAAGAGGCAAAATAGTTTTTTTTTTTTTTTATCTTAGATTCTTTAAAGGTGGTTAATGGAGTTAATAAAAAAGTTACTGGTCGTGGTCGATATAAAACTAAAACTTGAGATGAATTTGATATATTATGAAGACTCATGATCGTTACTTGTACTTTCAATATTCTAAGATATTTTTCTAGTTTTTTGTATGTGGGTTGGAAATTTCCTTTTTAGTTCGTCCACGTATATCGTAACAATCCTTAATAGATCACTGTGGATTTTGCTATATAAGTGTATTAATTCAATCTCGCAATTGACTTATAAAAAATTTCGGGAAAAAAAATTATCATAAAAGATAGTGATCAATTAATAAGACAACACAACTCACAAATAGTCTCCTTTTTTTTTTAATTTTCTCATGAATGAAAAGGACTGTGAGGTGACCATGTGATAAGTATAGAGTGCTTGAAAAGAGAAACACGTTCTTTGTCCCAGTATTTGCCCGCGACAGGCGAAGCCACAAGGGAACAGCGGCACGGGTTGGGCCACGGCGATCTTGTCACCTTCTTTTTTCTCCTTATTTTTATTTTCCCTTATCCTATATGTATCATGTATGTATATTTTTTGGAAACTTTTCACTATAAAACCTTTTTTTTCTCTATTTTTGTTCATTAAATCTGATAATATCATTAATCACAGAATTGGAAAAGGAAAAAAAATTTACAAAAAAAAAAAGTGCAAGTGCACAAAAATTATTCTATATATATATATATATATACCTTCATTTTGTAAATTATCTCATAATTAGGAATATATACAAAAAAAAAAAAATTAACAAAAATCAATTAAATTCGACTACTCAAGAAGTCAAGATTTGGGAAATGGCACCTAGTCGCAGTCATTCACACAAAAGTTTGATGCGTTTCAGATACTCAAAATTCAAATTTTGATTTTTCATTCTTGACGTTTATGTCGTAATTGGAAAATGAGTGATTCATCAGATATATATACTTTTTTTATTTTTCATTTAATAGTTTTGAAAATAAAATGTCTTGTTTCAATCGAACACCTTCTATTAGTAAATTCTAATGGCGTTGGCGGGTACACGAAAGAAATCATCTTCATATTTGCAATTAGTCCAGCTGACACGATGACTCAGTCTAAAACAACTGAGACAAGCTTTCCAATTAATAAAAGAGGAATATATTTTGGGAAAATAGTACCAAAAACTCCACATTAAATACTAAACACTATTTGTATATTGACTTAAAAGATCAACACAACACTTGGTTTAATGTTATTATCATTGATATTATTATAATTATGATTATGATTATGATTATTACTGTTATTGACAATGATCAACTTGTATTATTGGAATCAAACAATCTATCACAATTTAATAACTAGGGGAAAATAATTAAACTGATAAGAGATAATGAAATAAAAAAAATCTTATGGTCGATCGTGAGAGGGAAAG
>NW_006262274.1:16154336-16204336 GCF_000493195.1 Citrus x clementina | reverse complement strand
ACTTCATCCTCAGACATACCTTCTCCACTAATATAATCACCCATCCACGTAGGAGGTCGCCTCTCATTAGATTGCCTCAATTCCCTCACTCTCTCTTCACCCTCACTAGAACCATCTTCCTCTTCTCTAACTCCCTCATCATTGGTTTCTCCTACTTCACCATCACCATCACCCCATTCTAAGTCTACTACTATTTGTTTGTCACAGCTCACATCCCAATCTCATTGCTTCTCTTCTTCTAAAATTACATCTCTACTCACAACAACTTTCTTAGTAACAGGATCAAATAGCTTGTGACCTTTTGATTCCTCACTAACTCCCAATAGCACACAAGTAATGCTTCTACTATCAAGTTTGGTCCTCCTTGCTTCTGGAACATAGACGTGTGCTAAGCAACCAAAGACCCGAAAATGATTTACTGAGGGTTTCACACCACTCCAAGCCTCCTCTGGTGTAACATCTTTGACAGCCAATGTAGGACATCTGTTTAAGATGTAAATAGTCCAGTTCACCGCCTCTGGCCAAAAGGTCTTGGGAATGTTCTTGTCAGATAGCACTGAACGAACCATGTTCATCACGGTTCTATTCTTCCTTTTAGCAACTCTGTTTTGCTGTGAAGTATAAGCGGTGGTCAACTGCCTCTTGATCCTATTTTATTTGCAAAATTTAAATTGAATTCTCCTCCTTTATCAGTGCGCAAACACTTAACAAACAGCCCTGTTTCTTTCTCAACCATAGTCTTGAAGCATTTAAAAGAATTTAAGGCCTCTAACTTCTCTACCAATAAATACACCTATGCTTTTCTACTATAATCATCAATGAATAACAAAATGTATCTCTTGTTGCTATTAGATGTAAGAGTAATCGGGCCACAAATATCTGCATGAATGAGCTCTAACTTCTGAGTTGCTCTCCAAGTACTTCTTTTTGGGATGGGGTCACGGTGTTGTTTCCCGTTGATGCAATCAGTGCATGTCACACTTGAGGCAAAGAATTGAGGAAGTCCACGTACCATGTTCTTGTACATCAAGGTTCTTAAACCCTTGTAACTCAGATGCCCATACCTCCGATGCCAAAGATGAGACAAGTTTTCAACTCTTGCGTGAAAGCATTGATCAGATTGTGCTTGAGACTGAGTCAGCAAGATAAACATCCTATTGGCACTCATGTTGATTTGAATGATCAGACCCTTCTTTGGATGAAATATTCTGCACATCCTTCCCTTGATCAAAATAACCAAGCCTCTGTCTTATAACTGCCCTATGCTCAAGAGATTATTTCTTAACTCCGGAATATAGTATACCTTTGTAACAACATGATTGACTCCATTTAGCAACAATTTTACACTTTCCTTTCCCATCACATTCATCTTGGTGTTGTTCCCTAATTTTACCAAATGCCGAAATTTTTTATCGAGTTCACTGAACAAAGTTCGATCACCGTACATGTGATTAGAACACCCTGAATCGAGGAACCATGCACCGTCTCTTCTGGCCTCATACAGCTCCATACAAGACATCAAAAGCATATCTTCTTCCTCATCAAGCTCTGCATAGTTTGCTTCTTTGTTCCCAGAAGGACATTCATATCGAAAATGTCCAAGTTTATGGCATCGGTAAAACTCCTCAGTTTCCTTGTTGAAGTCTGCTCGACCTCTCCCTCTTCATCTTCCTCTGTAGGCTCAACAACCATGACATCTTCCTCTTTCATATGTCACCTTTAATGCTTGCTCCTCATGACCTCTTCCTCATTCATAAGTGACCTTTAAGACCTGCTCCTCACTATTACGCCTCTGGAACTTCTGTTCATGCACTATTAATGAGCTTTGTAACTCATCAATAGTGAGAGCATCAATGTCTTTTGACTCCTCTATAGAACACACAACATAGTTGAACTTCTCAGTTAAAGAGCGTAGAATTTTCTCCACCACTTTAACATCCTGCATATCTTCTCCATAAATGCTCATCTTGTTTGCCACTGTCATGACCTTAGAGAAGTACTCTGTCGCTCCTTCACCAGACCTCATCTCAAGAGTTTCAAATTCTCTGCGGAGAGCTTGGAGATGAGACCTCTTGAGCCTTACATTTCCTTCGAACTTTTTCTTTATGGCGTGCCATATTTCTTTGGCAGTATCCTTCTTGAGAATGGTGTCGAGAACGGTGCGATCGATCGCCTGAAAGAGATAGTTCTTCACTTTCAGATCCTTCAGCTTCATCTCATCATTCTTCTTTCGTTGTGCATCCGTCTGCACTGATCCACTAGCTGACTCAACATATCCAAGCTCCACCAGATCCCAAAATTCCTTAGATTGTAGGAAATTTTCCATTAGCATGCTCTAGTGGTCATAGTGACCATCAAAGCGAGGAATGGCTGATTGTATAAAAATCCCTTCAGTAGTCATCTGCTGCGCTGCTGCAAGAACTTCAAAGACTGTAGCTTTAATTTATCAGGCCTAGCGGGTGGCTCTGATACCAGATTGTTGGAATCTTTGATCTTATATGAAGCTGAGAATAAGAACACAACAAGCTGAACTGGATAACATTATTTTATTAACAATAACTTTGGCTTAAATAGCCATTCAACACACGATCTTAACCGAAAACGAGAAAGCAGCCCACTTTAGCGAAAATAAAGGCAAGTGATAACAGAAATTTGGAATAATTCAAATACAAGTGAATGTCTCTAAAGACTAGGACTTTATTCTAACAGAAACTACAATAAAACTTCTTTCAGAATTATACATCCTAATTGAGTAAGTATAACGTTAATAAAAATTTAATATTAAGCTATATATAAGATTATATGGTGACATTAACGTATAACTGCAATACATCAGTATGGTAATAAAATTTCATTGTGTCTATTCATCTTTATCCAAATTTCACGAGTCATAGTATTGCTTCTTTTGGTCACGACCAATGGTCCCATTATCTTGAAAAGAACATAACAAAATATATAAATGCTTAATTTGAAAAGAATATAATAATAATAATAATAATAATAATAATAATAATAATAATAATAATAATTATTATTATTATTATTATTATTATTATTAAAAGAAAAATATGTCCATTGTGTTCTAGAGATATGAGATATCAGATATTAACATCCTTCGGTCATGACTCAAAAGCTTAATTAAATAATTGTGGTAATTTGCTACTAATCAAACAGTAAACGGTTCAAAATATATATTATAATAAAAACCGTTGATAATATTCCGTTTTAGGTATGATTCTGCTGTTTCTCAATTCTTTACTTTTAAAAAAATAAAATAAAATAAAGAAGATAAAGTTGAAGGTGGTTAAACCCCTTTAAACTTTTTATATTGAAAGTAATAATCCTAAAGTTTATGAAGAAAGTAAAACCAAATACTTATTTCATAAGCAAAAGGTTAAAATAAAATAATAATAATAATAATGCAATTTTAGTTCACAAAATCAACAAAGAGAGAAAGCGACTTCACATTTTATGAATTAGCATCCTGTCGGCAGACTTCTAAGTCTTCATGATCAATATATAAATTTTGGAATTCTTCAAATGCATGCTTACAATGTCAAATGCATAACAATAACATAAAATAAAATTAAAATGTTATTACATCAGTGTGATGTTACAGTCAATAACATAAATGATAGAGAGTAAAATGTTGTCAATTGTATGCATAATTATTTAGGTATTTTTTGTCATCAAAGTCGATATATATTTTCTTTGCTTTGAAGAAATTTCTGCAAGAATTAATCATCATGCATGAGAATTTATATATGATTACCAATAATTTTGATAATTTAAAAGATTAACATGATATATGTATTGGCATTTATATATGTGTGTGTTATTGTGAGTTTAACGTGTTAATTGTTGTTCAAAAGTCGCAAAAACATCATTGTACGTGTTAAGTTAATTTTATTGTAAACAAGAAAATCTGGGGAAAAAATTTTATGAGCTCATTGATTTACACCTGTTAGAATTATATTTGGTGGAAAAGAAAAATGGTGAGACATGGCCCCGTTGTCTTCTCCGTAACACACGAAACCAGACAAAAGTCGATATCAAAACTTTGGTTCTAATAGAAACTGAAGAGATATAGATATGTTGATTAAGACTTTAATCACAATGTCAAACTAAGAAGGCTGCTTTTTGTTTGTGGGACGAATTTGAAAAGAAAGTTTAGGGTTTTATTTAAAAGGAAAGGAGGAAATTCAAGTTAGGGTTTTGACTTGTCGACTACGATGCGCACAAATGTAAATATATAAATATCTTAACGATCGTGATAACTAATCTCTCGCTTAGTGTTTAATATCAATGTATCTCTATTTGAAATTAAACTTAATCGTAATGTGTTTTGACGACGTTGTAAATTAATCAAACTAATAAGTGCATCAAAAACTAGTTGAGACTTTCCTCAATATATTATGATTGAAGACGATGTCTAAAATCAACTCTGAATAAAGAGGAGAAACTCTACTGCCGCAAGATATGAAGAGATTCAAACCTCGATCTCAATAATGAGGTGAGAAAGTGTCTAACACTCAAGTAACGAGTGATTTATAATTTTAATTGATTTTTGAATCAAGATCCTCTCATTATTATTTGACTTTGCTTTTGCTTTGAATTATATCTTGATGACAATACACATCGTTTTTCATGCACGGTCAAGATTCTTTCGTGATCGGAAAAATATCTTATATTGTCTGAAAATGAATAGATTTCGAACTAAATATATAAGGTCTAGTTAACTTTCCATTGGTGAGTTATTTTTTAAGTACGAATTAGACCCTATGAGTTCTAATACCATATTTGGTTTTATCATTGTTGTACTTTCAATCGGTCATCAACTTGTATCCGTTCAAATAAAACTCAGTGTTTCTCCACAGGACGGTGCAGAGAAAAATCGAGATGACGAACAAATATTGAAAAATTCGTCAATTTTTCATGTCGACGGGGAACAGAAGCTAATAATCTGGAAAACATTAAATGAAAAAGTACAGGTAAGCAAGCAAGCTAGTTGGGTCAGGCACATGGGCACGTTGTTTGGGCTCTTCTCCGATGCTTATAGAAAAAATAATTATTACAATGGACTCGAGATTTTGTTAATATAAAGAGAATACATGTGGGGACCTTTAATGCCCACAAAAAAAGGGTAGGCAGGCACCAAGCACTAACGCACGGATTTGTCGACCTAAATTCAGGCTTTTGTAACATGCATATGAACAAAAGGAAAAAAAAAAAAAAAGTTTTATCAAGTAATAAAAAATGGGAGAGCGTGAGTTTGAGTCCTAGATTTCTGAATTAATGATCGACAGTTTTTTTAATTGTGTTACAAAAATAAATTATAATCATTAAAAATAAAAATTAAAAAATAAATTATAATCATTAAAAATAAAAATTAAAAGTTTCAAAATCTTGTTATATGAGGAGGGGGGGCGAGGGAGAGTTTTTTGTTTTTTTTGTTTTTAATGGAGATTGATAGCACGGTTGTGAATAAAACACATTTTTTTATGGTGTTATTTGTGTGGGCTTTAAATATCGGAGTTTGTAAATGGGGCGGGTCAAGCCCACTTCATTGGCGAACCAGAATCACTTTGGGTTTAGGGTTTTACGGAGATTATTGTTACTAATAATAATAATAATAATAATAAAATCATCATCATCGTCACTAATTAATAATAATATTATTTTTTAAAATTATTTTTTATTTCATTACAATTAATTAATTGTACAATTATCATTATAATAATAATAATGATGATAATTATAATTTAACAATAATAATAACAATAATGATTATTATTAGTTAAAATTATTATTGTTGTTGTTATTATTATTATTATTATCATCGTCAACATTAATTAATAGCATATTATTATTATTATTATTAACAACAATTAAAAAATAAGAATCAGAAAAATAACAATAACAATAATATAATAATATTTTATTTGAGAATAAAAGTAAAATTATGAAATTTGAATGGGGTAAAATGAGAAATTCAAGGAAGAGAAACTTGATTCCCTACTCCCTCCATGTAAATCGAGTTTCCATTCCTTAACCACAGGCTCTACATATTTTATTTCTATTCTCACCTTTATTTTAATAAGGGAAATTATCATTGCACTACATTTATTTTGCCTTATGTTCATTCAACCACTACAAAATTTTAACATGTACTTTGCACCACTTTTTTTTTCTACATTTGTATCAACTAGCCACTTTTGCATTAATACTATTAAATAATTTTAATAAAATGATAATTTTACCCCCAAATAAATTAAAAGACCATTTTATTTTATAAAAACTTTAAAAATAAAAATATATAATGATAAAAATATCCCTAAATTTAATAAAAATAAATCTCAAAATTAGAATTTTTATTTTTAATATAAATTATAATTATAAAAATAATTGCAAAATTTTGGGATTTAATAAAAATCCCCTAAATTATTAAAATTTTAGGATTTATTCTTTTAAGAAATAAATTCAGTTATTTTAATAAAATTTTACAAAATTATAATTTTTTAATAAATAAATTCATTTATTTATATTAAAATTTTGTAAAATTATAATTTTTAATAAAAATAATTATTAAAATTTTATAAAATCTAAATTTAGTAAAAATCAGTTGAGCACCTCTATTTGGGATTTATTTTTTATTAAATTTAAGGATATTTTTATGATTATAATTTTTAATTTTAAAAGTTTTATAAGATAAAATAGCATTTTAATTTATTTTGGGGTAAAATTATCATTTTATTAAAATTATTTAATAGTGTTAATGCAAAAGTGGCTAGTTGATACAAATGTAAAAAAAAAAAAAAGTGGTGTAAAATACATATTAAAATTTTGTAATGGTTGGATGAGCATCAGACAAAATAAAAATGGTGCAATGATAATTTCTCTTTTAATAAATAAATACCATCAATTATCTCTCAGTCTGTCAAGTAAACGCACCATTAATTCTTTTCAACTTTGACATTTTGAGATAAAAATAGAAGTGGATGATGAATGGATAATTTAAATCTAAATATTCCAGTGGTGACTTGTCCCTTGCCTGTACTTTTCCAATTTTAATGTGTTCTTGTTTAGGGTTCAAAGAGTTTATCTACAATTCGCACCAAGTTGACGACGTCAAAACAATCTCTCTACTCACTCCAAAAGATCCATGATATTAGCCATTATGCCCTCAAACGCAGTGCAAGACCAAATGATAAAAGTGAAGTAAGAGAAAATTACAGGAGAATTGCTTCACATTATTAATCTGAAGAGCCACTAGACATTTATTAAATAAATAGCCTCGTAACTTAACTTCCAAGAAATAGCTGCAAGCTAAAAAGATATAATGCATCCTCTCCTCGCGACAAGGGCCAACCTAAGATTAAATAAACAGAACCACCAAATGAAATTTTCTTAGCTAGCTATCATACGGATATGGAAAGAGTGGAACACATAGATGTTAAAGTTAAACTAAAGCTGATGATTGATTACAAAAATAATAATGGTTCAGTCTATCAGAAACACCATTACCCAAAGAAGTGCGCGGGGATCAATCTGAGGGTTTTGCATTCATGGAATGCTTATTTTGCCACTCTACCAAAAGTGGATTTCTTGTTGGGTTCGAAGACATTTTTTATCAGCGACTCCTTGATAGATAACAACTCAGGGAACTCCTTCTTCAACTTAGATGCATCGAGTTCATTGTTGCTTCGAGGGGCAACAATAACCTTAGCCTGTTCTTCGAGTGTGAAATTAGTCCACTTAAAACCAGGGTCTATGTAGGCCTTGTACATCTCTAGAATCTCATTGTGACTCACAACACCAGGGTTTGTGAAGTTCCATATACCACTCAAATTCCTTTTCGCCATCTCAACTGAAATTGGTAGAAGCTCATCCAAGATAGTCATGCTATTAGGAATGTTCACCACTTTGTTATACCGTGAAATCTTTGTGATAAAGTTACGCGGATTGTTGAGATCAGACGAAATAGGCATTCGGACTCTGAGGGTACAAACATTATCATATTCTTTCAAAAGCTCTTCAACCTAGCACAATAAATTTAACAAAAAATGAACAATACTCAGTCAGTTGTGAAATTAATTAAGAGAAATTATAAAGAGGAGTAGATGACGTTACCATGGCTTTGGTTTTAGAATAGAAAGAGCCAGTGAAATTGGGTTTGTCTTCCTCCTTGAACCCAATTCCCGTACCCTCTGGATGCTTAGCATCATATTCGAAAATACAACCAGTAGCGTAATTCATCATAAGTAGGCCATTCTCTCTGCAGACATCTGCCAAGGTCAATGTGCCTACAACATTGGTGCGAATTGTCTCAGGCTTATGAGTTTCACACCAATCCACATTGGGTCTTCCAGTCACTCCAGCCGCATTGAAGACATGAGTTGGCTTCACATTTTGAATATCGGCCAAGAGTTGTGACCTGTTCTCTAAGCGTCCCTTTCCATACTCGAAGGGTATCCCTTGCTTTTCACAAATCTTCGAAAGAAGGCCCCCTATCCACCCCGTTCTCCCATAAATCAAGAACTTCAGGGATGGCTTCTGTCTAGAGGAATTGCTCTTGGAAGCTCTAACCACCATTCGGCTCTGGCTAGAATTATTTATCTTGAGCATGAAAGTAGTATCATGTCCATCAACTTTCCCTTCAATTGCAGGTGCCATTGACGTTCTTGGATGAGGGAGAAGAGCACCACTAACATCACCCCACCAATCAGGATTGCTGATGTACCATTTCATTGTCTTTTGCAGACCCTCTTCCCAGGTAACCCGCTCATACCAACCTAATTGTTTCAGCTTTTGAACATCCAAGAAATACCTCTGGTCATTAAATGGCCTATTCTCCACAAACTTAATCTGAGTATCTGGGTTCAAAGAGAAAAGTTTGCAGATGTCTGTGGCCACATCAATCACTCTCCTTTCTTTCTTCGTCCCAATATTGTACACATGGCCTACTTCTCCTTTGTGGAGAATAGTATCAAATGCCTCAGCAACATCCTCACAGTAGAGATAACTCCTCACATTTGATCCATCCCCATGAATAGGAAGAGGCTTTCCTTTCATAGCCAAGAGGATGAATTTTGGAATCAGCTTTTCAGGAAATTGATTGGGCCCATACACATTGTTTCCTCTAGTAGTAATCACAGGCAAGCCATACGAACGCCCGTAGGCCATGACAAGCATCTCGGCCCCAGCTTTAGTGGCAGAATAAGGGTTTGTCGGCAAAAGCTGAGAAGCCTCATGGTTCCCCACCACGGCATCCTCGTCAGTTTCCCCATAAACCTCATCAGTGCTGACATGGATAAACCTCTTGATTTGCCCTGTGATCTTGCAGGCTTCGAGAAGAACATGTGTTCCATAAATGTTGTTCTTAGTGAACTCAAAGCTGTTGCCGAAGGAGTTGTCAACATGGGTCTGAGCAGCAAAGTGCATAATGGTATCAATCTTTTCGGTTAGGAGAATGAAGTGAACCAAGTCAGCACTAGCGACATCTCCCTTGATGAACTTAAAGTTCGGAGACAATCGCGAGGGGTTCAGGTTCTTGAGGTTTGAACAGTAATCAAGTTTGTCAAGAACAACAATCTTGTACTCCGGGTAGTTCCCAATGAGACGGTTGCATACATGGGATGCAATGAAGCCAGCAGCTCCAGTAATAAGAATGTTCTTCGGCGTGTAAACAGTAGCCATTCCAACAACAGCTTCTACACATTCCAACATCAAGGAGATTTCACTTAAGAGCAAGTATCATTAAATTATAGCTTTAAATCTCTCTGAGAATTATTTTTTCCCACTTAATGTTTCATCTTTTATCATTTTATCACTAAACCACTAAAGTTAGCAGAATTTTTAACAAAAATAATAGTAAAAGTCTTCTTTAACCCTAAACCACATAAGTGTAATTTAGCCCTTCAAATTAAAAAAAACATTATAAAATTAATTATATAAAAATAATAATATTTTTATTAATTAATTATTTTATATATCCAAACTAATTAATCGATAAAATTATAAATATTATATCATGTAAAATTCTTAAAATATGGAATATATTAAAATTCCTAAAATAACCTTGTGACATTAGCAATTCATTAATGAAGTTAACTGATTGGTAATAAAATTATAAAAACTAGATCATCAAGTGAAAAAAAAAAAAAACAGTAAGTAATGATAATATCCCTTAAATTGTACGATCATAAACACCCACGTCACTCTTACACCAGAAGCACAAACAAAAATTATACTCAATTAACAGTTTAAAAACAAAAGCTTAAACTAAAATTTCCCCGTAACATTGTCCAGAGAAACGAACAGAACAGAACAGAACTAACCAGATCTGTTAAAAAAAAAAAGAAACTACACTACATGTCTAGATCAAAGCGATTAAGAACACAATTATATAGCAAGATCACAATCATTTAAGTAACCCCTCTTGCACAGATAAGTTCCCCCACTCCATCATCACAAGATCTAGCAGAGTAATGCAAATGCAACAGCTAAAACATAATTAAAAAGCTTTACTTGAACTACCATTATGATTACGAACAACTCTTTAAAAAAAAAAATAGAGAGTGATTAAACTTACGTCTTTTTTTTTTTCTGTTTTTTTGGTGCTTCCTTCGAAATTTGTTTTGTTGGTAGGTAATGGGGTCAGCTGTGAAATCTCAGACAGAGCTGAGAAACAGAGAAAGAGTAGTAGAGACTTGAGCCTTGAGAGAGTACAGAGACGACTGACAAGGGGTGATCTGTCTGTGTGGAGGGAACGTTAAAGAGCATTTGGCCTATTTATAAATATGCCCTCCACTAAATTCCTTCTTTTTTTTTTCATTTTATTTATTTATTTTATGAACCATGAACTAACCAAAATATACAAATGCACTGGTAGGGTGGTGGTTGGGAAATTAGGTTGCATGGAATGGACAAACCAGGTGCTGCCACGATGCTTTTGACAGTTGAGGGAGACCATTGAGTGACGGGTACACGACTGCACGTTTTCCGCATGTACTTGATTGAAAACGATTGGTTCAAATTATGTTTTGCAAAAAAAAATTAATTAACATTTCTATCAGTTTATTATAATCATTCCATAGGATAAAATTGATTACATCGTGTATTTAGGCCCCCCGTTTGCGGGCAGCTTTCAAAGCTTAAAATGCTTCACAAATTTTTTGATGTTATTTTGTTTTAATCATCGTCATTATCACGGATTTTTGAGATGGGTGGATTTTGAAATGTATATAAAATAAAATAAAAAACGTATTGATTTTGTTTTAATTGTTGTATTATTTGAAATCCATCACCCGTGGCTTTCTCCTTGATTGAGAGCAATTACCATTCATAGTTTAAAATAAATAATCGCATTTTAATGGAAAAATGATCAAAATGTGTTCTTTATTTGATTCTATTCTACTCATAATATCGTTGGTAGTTAGGTGACAAATGTGCTTAATGATTCTACCATCTATCTCTTGTTAATGTTGAAATATGACTTTAATAATTTAAAGCTTAAGTGAGAGTGTTTCTTTTTTGTTAATAATTTATTGATTCAGTTGATTGACACTTCTCTCCTAAGTAAGAAAATAAAGGATTCATCTCTTTATAGTTGTAGGAGTAAAATTCATGATAAATATATATTTATTTTCATTTTTTTATTAATCCAATAATTTAAGGGTTTGATTAATTTAGAGGATTCGTCTCTTTATAGTTGTGGGAGTGAAATTCATGATGTATATTTTTTTATTAATTCCATGACTTAAGGGTCTGATTAATTTAGATTGTATTAAGCTAATTTTATTTCCCTACTCAATCAATACGTAGGGATGGGAATGGATTTGGGTCGGCTTAAAATAGATTTAGATTGGATTTGGATATTGACGTGGGAATTTAAGATGAATTTGAAGTAGGTCCAGATCTATCTTAATAGCTAAATCTAAATTCATATCCACCTATCTTTTAATTTTATTTTAAAAAAAATATTAGCAATTGTGTAATTATAAATGATAACAAATTTCATTCATAGCATATTAGTAGTATTTACCATGTACTAAAAATCTTAAAGCTTAAATAATAGTTTTGTAAATTTAAATGATAATGGGACAAAAATAATTAAGGTTAGCCAGCCTTTAAGCATGCATATGCAATATCATTATCTAATGTTATACAAATTATGATGGGTGTGCCGTGGATATCAAGATGATGAAGATAGTAGAATATCATATTGATTTTATTCTTGCAGTTACTTTTGAAGGATATGTTATTATCTCTTTTATTTGCTTGTTTTGGTGTAAAAGCGTAAGCTACAATATTTATTAGATTCTTGAGACAAATTATATAATTTAATTGTTATCATACATTTTAGACTTTAATTTTCATTATAAAAGATTATTGCTCCTTTATTGTTGAGAGAATTCATGACGGATTTATAGCAATTTTGGATTTTAATTGTTTTTTCTAGATTTAGAGTAGATATAAATATTTATTCCTTTTTCTAATATGTATATGAAGCAAAAAATATGGGTCCGTGATGGATCTAGAACATATAGAATCTTGATCTTTTTTATGAATGTAGATCTGAAGTAAAGTAAATCTAAGTCATATCTACCCCATTGTCATCCCTAATCAATAGTGAATTGAATTGGTTTTCCACAAATATGATATAACCTAATCTATTCTCACCCATATCTTCTTATTTTTATCTTTTATTTTTTTAATATTGCTCGCACATTATTGATAACAAGGGAGAACTCAAGATTTTTTGGATTTCTAAATCACAATTTCTTGTTGAAATTAATGACAAGATATGTCATCACATATCAGGTATGTTTTAGGCTTTATGGCCTATTATATCTTGCCACATATCTTCACATGTGATTAAATAACTTATTTCAAGCTATCTATAAGGTTATTAATTTTTTTAGAAAAAAAAAACCTGAACTGGTTGTTTAGTCCATACATATCCCAAAATTCAAATTCAAATAGTTAATAAAAAAATTATTTAAAAATCATTCAAGTAAGTTACTAGGTGCTAGGGGTGTTAAAAAAATCCGCCCGGACCGGATCCGGCCAATCCGGTCCGGGCAAAACCCGGACCGCATATACTGAAAAAGCGGATCCAGGTTTCAGAATTTCAAACCCGGATATTTTCGGGCACAGTTTCGGGTTCAGCACCAAAAACCCAAAACCTGGACCTGGTTTTTTAATAAATATATATATATATAAAACCAAAAAATCAAAATCCGCAAAACGCAAATGCCCAAATCCGAAAATCCATAATTCCCCAGTTACCCAAACCCAAAGGCATAAGCAGCAACACTGCCACAAGCTACCCATTGTCAGTCCATCACCGTCGCCCCTCGGCATCATCTCTTCTCGTTTGCTGACTCGGTTTTGCTCGGTTGCTCCATCTCCAATTCGGCTGTGACGTGAGTCCTTCATGGCTCGTGCAACCCCCTCCAGCACCGTCAGCGTCAGCGTCACCGTCTCCAACTCTCCATTGCCACTTTCTCATCCACCATTAGTCCATCACTCTGCCATCACAGCCACCACTACCAGCCCCAGGTATTGATTTATTTTCTTCAAAATTTTGTCTTCCCAGTTGCATTTTTGCCGATTCATAATCTTTACAGTTTACATCATTTTGCTTCTCTTTTGCTTAATTGCTTTACCTTTTGTATTCTGTATAATTATAATAATAATAACACACACACTCACAAAATCAATACTCTTTGTCTCTCTTTTCTGGGTCGTGCCCATAATTCCATTAATTTGACTCATTTAGATTTTAGACATGCCATATTGCCTATTTGCCATATTGCTGTGCCACTTTATTTTTCCAATTCTTCATTTTTATTTTGTTACAGACTTACAATCAGAACACAGTTACACAAAGACCTACTTGAAATTACTTAGGCTGTTGTGTTCAGATACTCTGTTATTGTTTAATGTTGTAATCTTATAATTATATTTTAGAATCAAGGAATGAAAGCTTCTACTTCACTTTTCCGTTTCCACACTAATCAAGGAATGCATGTTGTGTTATTGTTTGTTGATATTTAGGTGATAAAAATGAAAGAAAAAAATTGAAAGAAGTGTTTGCGAGCTTAGAAGCCCGGATTAGAAAACCCAAACCCGGGACATGTCGGGCTCAAGCCCGGACTGCACATGCAAAAATCAGGTTTTGTCCGGGTGTGAGCATCAATTTTTGTCGTTCGGTCCTGTCCCGGGTTGCACCAAACCCAGACCGGACCCGAGATTTTACCAAGCCTACTAGGTGCCTAATCTCAAAACCAATGAGATCATTATTTGCCAATGGATGTCACATTTAGTCGACATACATGCCTTTCGTTTTCTTTCATTTATTGCTTATCAATGTAATATTGACTTCTCATATGTAGGGATGGCAAATATCCAATTATGGATGGATAATATCCATCCAAACATAAATCCATAATTATCCATAATGGATATATCCATATCTATATCCAGTATTTAATATTGGACATGGATATGAATTTTATCCATATAGCTATGGAGATCCATGGATATTTTATTTTTATTATATAAAAATAATAATATAAAATAGTTAAAATTCTAATATCAAATTTGGCTATTAAACTATTTATATTAGTAATATATATATATATATTACTAATATATTAGTAATATATATAAAATAAAATGGCAGTCCGGTGGTCAGTGGCGGCGGTCCGGCAACTTTTCGACGAATTCTGGTGGAGGTCCGGTGGCCTTCCGGCAAGGCCGACGGTGGTCCGACGACCTTCCGGCGAGGTCCGGCGACATTTCGGCGATGTCCGGTGACTTTCCGGTGGAGGTCCATTTATAATATTAAATTAATAAAATAAAATAATAATTATTAATAGTATTAAATAAGTTAAAAAATTAAAGGGTAATTTTGAAAACTTTAGTTTTTAATATAAGAAAATTTTAAATTTTTCACTAGTTAATATAATATTTTTACAATTGTTTGTTTATTATATTTTTTTATTTTATAAAATTAAAATTTTTCAAACTTGTGTTGGGTTAAACGAATATCCATTGGGTAAAAATAATTATCCATATCCATCTGGATATAATTTTAAAATATCAATTTCAAGATCCAAAAATTTTTGGATGGATATTATCCGATCCAATTGGATGGATATTGTGAATATCCATTATGGAGCGATCCAGTTGCCATCCCTACTCATATGTGTTGGCTCCAACTAGAAATTCAATAAATTCTCCCAACAAACATAAATGGAGTTACTGAAAATTATTAACGGAATTCATAATAACTTTGCATTTTTTTTTTTTAGAATGAATTTGCAAGTATTCAATTACACGCGAAGATACTCTCCTTTTAATGATATTAGAAGTTGATTATTATAAAAAGCCCAAGACATTCATTTGATAACTACGTACATGTACATACATACTACAAGCTACTTCCTCTATCCGTGAGGGCAAGTTTATAATTAACCATTTCAATTAACAAGACTCATAATTTTTGAAATTTGATTAGAACCGATCATTTCAGATAAATGAAAATAGCATGGCTTGTTTCTAACTCATAGATCTTCACAGTAGTTCAGACACGCTAAGGTTACAAGGGCAGGATCAATGTGGCGAGGGCTAACTTTAGGGGATTAAAATATTTCGATTTTAGTTTTACAAGTCCACAAGGTAAAAAATATATGCTTAGGAACCGACTTCTAAAAGAAGAGTGCCTTGGATTAACAAAATTATCAACTAATACCATACTTAATTGATACGAGATCGTAACACCATCAATCTTCTCTTCTCTTCACTTCATGTAAATAATCAAATGGTTTTTTTTTTTTTTCTCTTTTTTTTTAGAATTTTGTCTCCCCTTTTCTATAAGAGTTTTATCCCTACTTTATTAGAGTTTTTTTGTGGAGGTTTTATTTTCTTTTATAATAGGTTTCTCCTACTTTGTTTTAACTATTTGTAGGAGAGATTTTCTCTATTTTTTTAAGAGTTTCGTAGGTGGAGAAGTCTTGACTTTTGGAGACTTTATTTAGAAAAAGAAAAAAGAACTAAACAAAAGCAAAAATTAAAATTAAAATTAAAAAGGCAGCAATCACTTGGAAGCTTTCGCATTGTTTCCTATATCTCTTGTCAGATCTCTAGACATATAATGCACAGTTGTAAGCTTTTAGCTCACATGAAAACGTTGTCTAATTTTACTATTTGGCTCGTGACCATTAAAATGTTTTCCAAATTCGAAGAAAAAGTCACTTCGATTTCCAAATGGTGGCCATTTACTTATACATTTAATTTTTGATATTACAATCAAATAATTATTGATATTTATGATTAAATAATTCTTTACTATTCTCCGTTAGTTTTATAAATTACAATTTAAATTTTTATTCTCACTAATATTTGAGAGATATTAATTCTATTCTCATTTCATAAGAGATATGAATGCGGCGATTTGATTATTTTAATTGAGAGAGAAAATTTAAATCTCTATTTTCAAATGAAAACTCAAACTAATGTGAAAATAGCATACCACCATTAAGCAAGGTGGAGTGGCCATTTTAATATTATACTTGAAGTATCGAATTTAATTTAATTTCTCAGAATATTTATTACTTTTCTTTCAATTTGTTACTTAAAAGTTTTTCCCAAAAAAAAAAAAATGATACTTAAAAAACATGCATTTTCATATATTTTGGAAAACGTGTACGCTTCTCTTTCTTGCAAACAGTCACTCGCTGCCTTTCCTTTTAATTTATGCTTTGTATGCCTCTTATTTTTGTGAATGATCAAAAAGAAATGAGCGGAAGAAAATACAACATTTTTGATGAAATTAATAAATTCGGGCATTAGCATTATGTAATTATGATTTTTTTTCTATGAATTTTTTCAAAAAGATAAGACGAGTGGGCAAGTTCAAATTAATTTTTATTGGTATAGTTCCACATTTTGAATTTGGGATGGGCAACTAACAAAAGATATTTGAAAACCACCCGCCAAGCTTTTAGAGAAAATATAAATATAAGAGTAGCTTAAATCTATTTTTCTGAGAGCCTATTCTAGATTGTTTTTGGAAGGAACAAAAGTGATTTTGAAAAATTAAAAATTAATTTTATTGTTTGGTAAATTTTTTTTAGAAATCACTTTTGGTGGCAAAATCACACATCCTACAACATATCTTGAAAAATAAGAAAGAAACAACTTTTTAAAATCTAATTTTGAGAATCACTTTTATACTTAATATAATTCCCTCTATATATATATATATATTATAAAATCCAAAATTATTCTTAATAACTTAAAAAACAAAGTTATTAACTTTAAATAAAATTTTATTCTTATCAATTATATTGAGATGAAATAAAAATAAAATTAATAATATAAAATATTTATTTAAATATAAATTATTATATGTATACAATAAAAAAATATTTTATATACTTGTTTATAAATGTTTAAATAAAATTTATTCAACATTATCTAATTCATTTATTTACATTTTTACAGTAGTTAGGTAGTAAAATTTACCAAATAAATAGGAATGTTTTGAAAACTTATAACACTTTTAAAAATAAAATTTATTTTAAAAAATAAATTTTATGAAACGTTTAACTGATTCTTTTCATAACTGATTATTTCTATAATATAGCTAATAACAATTATTTTAAAAGATAAAATATTATCGAATTGACCCTGAATATATTTTTTAATAGTAGAGAAATCATAAACATGTAAGACTAGCGTGTTACAATAATAATATCATAGGTTTCATGAAATAAATTCGATGCATAAATAATATTTTCAAGTGTCATAAATGTATGTTGTCATTTATGTGGGACCCACGCATGCCCTTTTTTTTTTTTTGATGAGCACGCATGCCCTTTTAAACAATCAACATTAGTCGTTTCAAAACCCGACCCAATTTTCAACAAGTTAAGCTAACGATTGAAAAACTACGGCCCAAAACCAAGGTCCAGTCGAGAAATTGCCGGTCCACTTGTTCCAAAGGGCTCGAATCGTCGACTCGACTCGGTTCGGTTCAGCAACTGAAACCCTAAGCGAAACAACCAAATGTGAATAACGAAAGTCTAGTGGAACCGCATCGAGGAATTTTACATTCTGCGCTTAAAACCGATCGTCCCAGGTAATTTTTCCATTTTTCAATTTTTATTTTTGCGGGTTATGAATAATTTGAATTGAATTAGATTTCATTTTTAGACCCCAAAATAGTGAAAGATGTGATTTTTCCCGCTGAATGCCAGAATGTACAAACAAATCTTTATGCGTGTTAAGTAAATTTTTTATTTATTTATTGAATTGGTGTTATACTGCTAATTACAGTCAAATATTTGTTTAGTAAAAGCATTTGCATTGGTGTTTATGAGGTGGAAAAGGCTATGAGGTTATATACTTTAAGTAGGATTTAGTATTTCAAGTTTGAGAGGGGAAAAATTTGCTACATTTATGTTTTGATGGTTGAGAAAAAACATGGATCAAAGTTTTCAAGCTAACTGAGTCGTGGATTTGCCATTTGGCATCCCTTTTGTGCATTTATTTGCATTGGAAACCTCTGCCTTTATGTTAAATTTTCCTAATGCAATGTGAGTGATTGAGTCACTGTCATTGTACTTATTTTGTGTAGCTATCTTGTTACAAGTTGAAAGAAAGAAATGGAAGAAATAAGAAAGTTTTGCCTTGACGGTGAAAACTAACTTCCTTCTGGGACATCAATGTCTCCAAAAATGATCTTCCTCATACGCTAAATTAAACCAAACTGTTGCAAACAACTGAAATGAGTGAAAACGAGAGTAATTCAGCCTGAACATTTCAAATTCAAGTGCTATCACAAGCTACCATCCTTGGTCATTTCTTTTAGCTACAGAGGTGAGACAACCTTTAGATTTGTTGAAAGGACCTGCCGCTCAAGTGTTTTCTCTTTTTTTCTTGTTGCATGTGAATAACTTTCTTTTCAAATTTTCGTGATATTGTTGAGGAAACGTCATCAGCTCATCATACAGATATTTTGGATATATGTTGGTGAAAAAACAGCATTAGCAATTGGCAAAGATAATCAACTTTCTATTGAACAGATAGAGTGAAAGTCAACATGTGTTTCTAATGACAAATTCCTAGTTGATTTGCTTATTTGGATATCTCTATTTAATCTATTTAATTAGGCAAACCATATTTTTAAAAATTAATTTTGTTTACTGTTATGTTTTGTAATCTTTTGTGGTATAGTTTTCTTTACTCAGTGTCATCCATGTCTTATTTCTCAGGAAAATGTCTCAAGTGAGAGTGTTGGTTATGTATGATGGCAAATGGTTTTGTTCTCCGAGTGGTTATTATCTTTACAGTGGTGGTCAAACGAAAGGTATCATAGTTTCAGATGATATTACTTACAAGGAGCTCGTGGATAGGTTGTATGGCATTGTCAAGGTAGATACAAATGAATATGTTATTACAATGAAGTCCTTATATAAAGCAAATATACCCACCATGCCTGTAGAGATAGTCGATGACGATGATGTGAGATTCTTTATACAAGAAAATGCTGCACATCCCACAGAGTTGAGAAGTCCAATATGCATCACTATTGAACACAAGGGATCACGGTGTCAAGAAACAGAAGGATACCATGCGGCCTTAGATCATCAGACTCCAGCTGCCTCTCGAAGTGAAAGCAATCAAATATCTGTAGTTGTGCCAGGAATGCAAGCTACTGAAGTTGAGGAACAAAATCTAAATGCATTCAATGGTGATCCAGTTGCTGCCAATTTCGGAACTGAAGCACCTTTAGGCTGTGGTGATGGAATACTAGCTGCCAATATTGAGGTTAGTGAGCAACAAGATGATATTCAACTCCTTGACTTGTCCCAAGATGATTGTGGTGATAAGTTGCCAATCCGGCGCTCCAACACCAGATCTGCGGCCATCAATCCTTTCCATTCTTATGAAGATATTGTGTGTGGGAAAACATTCACGAGTAAAAAGGATTTGATAAAAAAGTTGAAGCTTGGAGCAGCGAAGAAGAATTTTGCTTTCAAAGTGTCAAAGTCAACTAAAGATCGATTTGAAGTTGTATGCGCGGATACAAACTGTAAATGGCGACTACGAGCAACAAAGACGGCAGAGGACGAGTATTTTGAGATAAGGAGATTTTCGAACATTCACATTTGTACACAGCCGCCGGCCAAAAATCGAAAGAAGCAAACTGCCTTGCAGCGGCCTGATGGAGAACGGGGCATTCGAAAGTGTGGGAGATGTAGTTTAATTGGTCATAACCGACAAACTTGCAAGAATTTTACACCATCCTAAATTGTAAACACATTAATGTCAAACGTATGACTATGTAATTTTGATTTGGGTAAATTTCTGATGATTATCTTAAAATCAGCTCCTTATTTTTAAAAATCTTGAATTACTCTCTAAGTCTCATTTTCATTCAAAAGGTAAGGTAAAAATTGAAGTGGGCTGATGAAATTTTTTTGAGGAGGGATGATTTGAAAATAGTTAATTTAGAAGGGTGGTAATGTAAAATTAATCTTTTTGATTTAGACATTTAATCAATTTAGCATTTAGCATTTATCAACCTCGCGGTGAAACTGAATTATCGGACCAGGGTAATTTTTAGGGACCTCCTTTGAGATTTGATGTATTAACACCTAAATATAAAATATGACTGTAATTATAAATATTTCCCCCGCCGTTTGTATTTCCATCTAATGACTATTAGTAAATCAATAAAATGACCAAAATACCCCTAAACCGGAAACACCCTCGTAGCAACCACTAGGGTGCTGTTTGTTAATAAAATAAACTATGTTTTGCTCTCAGTACATGGATAAAATAAAATAAAAAACCATAATAACCAAATACTTGACATTACATACTCATTAACTTTAAAAAAATATTGGTGAAGAATTTAATAATTTCTGGACTTCAATTAAGCAAATCATATTTGCTTCAAGTCGTTCAAATATAAAAACAATATTTCTATCACAAAACACTCCATTCTTTACATTTTTTTTTCTTATAATTCCATTGAGATTTACAAAACAACAGAACATTAGAGAAGAAAAAAAAAATTTAATGATTTATCGTTGAAGTTACAAACACAAAAATAACCAAGTGCAAAAAATAATATGATTTCAAAACCAACCGAAGAGCTTCTTTAGTTCTTAGGAGTGCTACCAGTTACACAATATTTCGTAGCCATTTCCTTTGCCTTGAGAAATTCTTGTCCATCTCTAACTTCAATCATTGCCATTTTCTCTTGTACTTCTTTGTTCGGTAAAATCTATCTTATTTTTCATTTTTTAAGCATATTCTGACTTCTTATTCCTGCCAATTAGTCAATATGTTGAAGATGAATCTTATTATTTATAAATATGTGAGATTAACAGAAAGCACACTAAAATGCCAAACCCAAAGGACTTATGGCTGTGGGGAATTTTTTTTAATCTTATATATATATATAACACATTTAAATCGTATTTGCGAATAAACCCACTTAAATCTTAACTTGTAATCACAAATACGATCCCAAAAATTAATTCCATTAAAAAAATCTCAATTTTTTATTTCAATTTTATTATAAAAATTTATAATTATATTTGTGATTACAAAGCTAAAACTCACTTTTGTTTAACATAGAAACCACGTGAAAATAACTAATTTCTAATACACAATGGTTTGTTTAGCTTGTCACTAGTGCGAATCACACTAAAAACATGCAACAACTTCTTCAACAACTCAAACGCAACATTAAATCCATTTTTAAACACAACATCAAATCAACCAAAAGGCTATAACTTTAACATGCATTGAGTTATTTGGAGTTTTCACCTTCTATGAGATTTAATAACTCATTCGTTCCTCGTTTGTCGCCAACAATGGTCACTCATGACAACATTTTCCCGCCGCCATCACTTCGTTGTTCATCGCTCTTCTTTCAAACTAGGGATTCTTCGAATTTGAGCTTTATTTGGCGAGGTTAGAAGCATAAAGAGAAGAATTTGGGTGTGTTTGAGACTTTATGGGATGAATGGATTGTTAATTAGCTTGGGTTTTGAAGATGAAAGAGAAGATTTGTCCAATGCATCCTTGGAACCGGTGGACAATGAAGTGCACAGCAGTCAATGAGGTTGCTTTTGATTCTTTCAACATTTTAGATAACTTTTTTACGAAATTACTCTTGTATATTGATAAGGTATCAAATAGAATACAAACGGTAGGGGAGGAATCTAATAATACGCTTATACTTTTTATCTAAATATTAATAGGATAAACTTCAGGGAGATCCCTAAAAATTAGTGCTATGGACCATGATGAATGAAGTTAATTCGAATAGCTCGGTAAGCGGGGGGGAAAACGACGTCGCTTGGTCCTGGTGCATCAGTTAGCTCTATTAAGTGCCCATTCGCGGGAAGGCGCGTTCAATCACACAAGCTCATTCTGCTTCTGCCACCGAAAAATGAAAACGAAGCTCGATAGGAGTATATAACTTAAACTGAACTGGATCGAGGATTTTCATGTTCCAAATTGGCGTTTTCTTAAAACCGATTGTTGGAGGTACGTTTTGCATTGATTTGCATTCTGCGGGTTTGTCGTTTTGTTTGGTTAGGGAGAAACGCATAGGAGAATTACACAGAAAAGAAATGGAACTGTGAAATGATTGGAATTTTTTATAGGTTGCAAAATTGTGAACACTAAGAATTTCGAAGATTCATAATTGAGTTACATTTTTTCACCTTTAAATTTTCAGCATGCAGTGTAATTTTTGTTGAAACTTTGGTTCATTTTGAATTTGAATTGATTCTTTGTTTACAGTAGTAATGATCAAGCGTGGAAGCAGGTCAAAGGCATGGCAGGGGCCACGGCTACCAGTTCTTATTGCCTGTTTGGGACTGATCCTTGTAGTATCGATATTATTAATGGGCGAAAACAGTGAAAAACCCAATTCATCGTATGGACTTGTGAAGCAAAAATGGAATAGCTTTGATTCCTCTGTTCAGTTAAACCCGACTGTAGAGTTGAGGAACGGGACAGATGTGATATGGCAGATACCCGATTCGCCAAAGGCAGTTCTCTTTCTTGCTCACGGATGCAATGGCAGAGCTGTTCACTTTTGGGATAGATCTCCTAACTGTCCTAACTGCATTGGTTTGCCTGAGGAAAGATTGCTCGTCCTTCACGCCCTTTCCCGAGGGTTTGCTGTTATTACCATTTCTAGTGCAGGAAGGTGTTGGACTTTAGGGGAAGAAAGATTGGTTGTTAGAGAAATTATAAGGTGGTGGGTTGAGAGACACAAGCTTGAAAAGCTTCCGCTTGTGGCTTTGGGGGCCTCTTCCGGAGGGTATTTTGTTTCTGCTCTTGCTAAGGGTTTGAGGTTTAGTAGTATTGCTCTTATGATTGCTGAAGGGTTGTTTGATCAAATGGATATCCCAGAGGACTATCCGCCTACTCTTTTTGTGCATATGCCAAAAGATTCATATAGGCAGCGGAAAATAGGTGAATTTTTGGAAGTTCTCAGAAATAAAGGCATTGATGTTGCAGAGATCGAATGCATGGAGTTTCCATTGTCACGAAATTTCTTTATTGATAGGATTCCAGGTCTTGAACAGGCTAATTCTACTAAATTATTCGAGCTATTTCAAGAGAAGGGCTTTATTGATGAGAATGGATATATGAGGAGTGATGGTCGTAGAACACGTTGGAAAGAAGCTCTTCGAGAAAGCAATGCCATTTTTCTGAATAAGAATTTGGTCCATCACGTGCAGGAGGAACTAAATCTTGCATTTGCATACCACGAAATGACTAGCCTGCCGTCTGAGCAGATCTTTAAATGGTTTGAAACTCATATGAGCTGATCAGGACTCCATTTCCTCTACAGCTTTGCTAGGGTGATGTGGCTGTATATCTGTCAAAATATCTTCTAATCTGAACTCCATAAAGCCAATCAGTTGTAAGGCCTATAACCAATATTGACTGGGAACACTTTGATACTTGAATGATGTAGGTTTCTACCTATTGGTAGTTTGGATCTGCCCTCCGAAGCTAAATAGATCAGTTGAATTTGTAGAGAAACCAAATGTTAAGTCCCCGTATGTGGTTAAATAGGCCTGAAGCTGTATATCTATGTCGAGAAATGTAAGAGAAGCCCCAGATGCTGGTTAAATTTAGCCATCTGTAAAAAGAAAATAAAATTCTTTACAAATCTTGGATTTTTGCTCTTTTTTTTGGGGGGGGGGTTTACAAGTAGTTTTTATTGCTGATCAGAGTTCTTTGCATGATTGTTCTGCTATGAAGATCGCCTTTCTATTATTTACTTTTCCATTTTGGTTTATATCTTTTATTGCCATGCTTCTACTGAACTTGTAGTTCAGAGTCTAGATTCTATTGGTTCTTTAAGCTTAAATTTTAAGATAACACTGCCTCTACATTTCATTTAGGAAGAAGTTTTTGGATATTGAAAATATTTTTGGAGGAAAAAGCAAGAAATCATCTTTTATGCCTTGTCAGCCATTCTCTGGTGCATTTTAGGGATGGTCCAGATGGACTTTAAAATTGATGTTTGTTGAGAGTTTAAATTTTCTATCATGTAAAGACAGCCTTTGGTTGAGTCGAATGCAGTCTTTCATTTACATGCCCACACACAGCATCTTTGTTGTTGTTCTTGTTATTTGATTATGTTGTTGAGTGCTTGGGATTTCTGCACTTCACTGTTTGTTAGGAAATGAGTTAGGTTTAAATCTCACTTTGTGGAAAGGATGCATGGGTTCTTAGGTGATAAGAAAAGATGGCTTGGAAAATTGCACTCCTTTGCAAAATCAGAAGGCCGGTAACCAAGTTTGTTTATTAATTTAAGCCTAGATAATCAGTTATTAAAAATGTTGATGTCTCATTTAAAAGAAATCACCAGATATTTGCTTTTACAATATGGAGACAAAACAACATTTACTCATTTAGAGATAACTTTTTGTTTTTTATTTTGTTCTAGTTCGGTCACTGTAGCATTAATTCAATTCATTTGTAGTCTTTACCCTTCAAAAATGATGGTTAAAAGTTTGAATATAGGCAGGCATTGTTGTTTCTTGTAAATGATTCTGAATCCTCTCTTGATCGACACCTACAACTTCGGAACGGTTTATGAATCCTATCTTGATTAACACCTACAACTCTCGAGTTTTCAAAATTTTTGTTATGCACTTCCACATTTGTAAATGTATGAGATTGCAGGATCTGCCGCAGGCAATGTATTAGCTAACAGACTTATCTGGACTGGAAACTGCACAGCAACTGAAAAATTAGTGGTATATCTATTGTATATAAATCAATGGACAATTGATCTTATTTTCCTTTATATCCATTGGCATGGCAGCTTGTTTCTTCTCTAATATTATGTTCAGGTCATTCAACTCTTCGATTGTGTTGTTTTCTTATATAATAGTTTGAGTAGATTTGATTTACTTGATACTCTTTTCTTTTTTTTTTTCTTTTTTTGGGAGGGGATTTACTTGAAACTGAATAAATCTATGAATATTCTTTCTTGATGTAAAAATAAATCTGTAAAAGACTTGTGAGAAAGAAGAATTGGGGGGGGGGGGGGAAGAGTAGAGTAAACAAAGAATAGGGTGAGAGATTGAATTTTTAAGGAAGGATAAAAATATCTTATGATAACAGGGAGATAAAAACACATATCCTTATAATAGCTTGTATTAAAATACATTAAGTCTTTTGAGAAAAAAATCAAACAAACCTTTATTTTAATTCTTGGGGGATTTCTGATAACTCTGCTAGAATTATTCAGTGATGAACTAACTGTTGCTGATTGAGTAGCCTGTTACTCAGCGTTATGGTCATTAAATGCAGCCTTTTTTCATTTTGTGTAGTTTGAATAGCAGCGTGCTGTCATTAATGACAGCATCACCCACGTGCATGGCTGCATTGTTTGTGTTGAGAAAGTTATGTAGCCATTATTATTGCTATTATCTTTAATCAAACCAGAGCTTCTGCCTTACCGGTCAAATAAAGGAAAATAAGCCTGTGAAATTTTTAAGCTCTTTCTTTACTTCTTCTGTAAAAATACTTAACTAGTCCTAATAGTTTTGTCCTCGTAATTTAAGTTTTGTTGAATGTAAGGAAACTAAACCAATAATGTTTTCCAAAACTTAAAGAACATAAAATTAAGCAGTTAAAATAGAACATAATAGTATCTTTGACAAGTACTGTAACATCACAGATCTCTCAAGATACTAGAGTAAAAACACATTAAAATCTTAATTAAGTAGCTGTAGTTCACACCATACGCAAAATATATAATGCATAAAAAGAAACTGACAGTGGTTGATAAAGCTAAATTAAGGTGTCTTCTCAGACTCTTGGCTTGAGGTGGCCCTCATTGGCAAGCTTGAAGAGCCGAGCTTGAGCTGCTGCTGCCTTGTCTGAGTGGAGTGCTGCTACAAAACTGTTCCGGACTTGGTTGGTTGTGAAAGGGAATCTATGGCTGGCCACGGAGTTGAGCCAGGATGCAGTTCCTTCTCTGTAGAGTGCTCCAAATCCATCAGTGTGAGTGTTGGAAAGAGCTTGCAGGAGGCTCGTACTTGACCCAAAACCAGGAACACTAGGCACACCTATGCCGCCCAATGTACCCCACCAGCCCAGCAGACCCCATATCAATCCCGGGTGAGAACTCCAGTAACTGCGAATAAACATATAAATGCATGAAACTATTAACATGTGCAAGTTGTGATAAAAACTGTGTGCAACCATTGTGGTTTTTTAGTCATTACACAACAGTACATATAAATACTTACGTGCAGGTACCAGGGACAGGAGAATTTGGGTCAAATGGAGGTGTGGGAATGGTAGGGGTGCCTGGAGTGATGGATGGTGGGCTTGGGGTGATGGTATCAGGAGGGCTTGGGGTGACAATATCAGGAGGGCTACCGCCTCCGTAAGTTGGAGGAGAGTTGTAACCACCACCGTCGGAAGGAGGGCTACCACCTCCGTAAGTTGGAGGAGAGTTGTAACCACCACCGTCGGAAGGAGGGCTACCGCCTCCGTAAGTTGGAGGAGAGTTGTAACCACCACCATCGGAAGGAGGGTTTGATGGAATTGATGGGGTTGATGGGGTGCTAGGTTCATTTGGTGGATTTCCACAGTTTGAAGGTGGTGATGGAGTTGGGTTGTAGGTTCCGTGTGATGGTGGCGTTGGGGTTCCATGAGAGGGTGGTGTCTTTCCATGGGGTGGACTCTTGTGTGAACCTGCAATTATTACAAGAATTAGGCCACAGATTGTGAGATGAAAAAGAAATTTAAAATTGTGTTTTAAATGGTTCACTCGGCTTAATGCTAGACATTTATGATAGGATGAGTGTTTAAAATGTGCCTCATTGAAAATATCTAGTGGTTTTTACACAATAATATTTTCTGGCAAAGAGTGAAAACTGCAATCTGCCGTAATTTAGTTTTGATAATAACAGTATTTTAAAAATAAGGAAACAGAAGAGACATATGTGTGAGAGACCTGTTGGGGGACTTCCTGAATGTGGGTCTGGCGGAGAGTAGTAGTGCTTCTGATCTTCAAAGCGAATGGACATTACAGGAATTACTAGGTTCTGGAAGAGAAACCCAGCAACCGTAGCCCACATGAACAAAGAAGCCAGCATGCCTCTTTCTCTCTTCATCTCTTGTCTTTTTGAAACTTACAAGAGGGGAATGATTGTGAAGATTGGATACTGTGTATGTTTGAGAGGAGTGCTGTGAATATAAAGAGCAGGCAGGGTGAAGTAAATATTTGCAGGTGGAGGAGTATGTGGTTAGTTGATGTGTTGCAGGAGCATTTATATGCATCATTAATAACTTTGCTTCATTGCAATAATGCTTGTTGAAGCAGCCTCTAGCTGAAGGAGCACATAAAATCATATCAAATATGTCATATGAACATGGCTATTACCCTTGCTCTTTTTCTTCGCTATTCTCATGCACATTTTACTACCAATTGTTAGCTCATTTTATATAAGTAATTGTGAAATTTAACCATCCTTAATTGGCAATTTGTGTAGATTATGTAGGGATTTGGGGGTAACCATGGGCTAATTGTCTTGTCCTTTCTTTGAATTCTTGCTTGGACAAGGAGAAGAGGAAACAAACGGATTATGAATATTTTAATGATATTATGGTAGAAAAAGTGTCTTTATCATTAAGATTAGGTGAATGAAAACATAACAATAATGAGGAATTTCATGATTGAAATTAACAATTGAGGTATGAACCAATGTCCCTACATCTTAGGAGATGAATCTAATGAATGCATGGAAATAGCCTCTTTTGAATTTTTTTTTTTAAAAAAAAGGTGAAAAGAATAATTTAATGGGACATTATTACTTGAGCAAATTAAACTATTACGAAAGGCTTTAGAGCAGATGATTCTGACAAGAACTTTCATGGGATAATTGGAAGCTATAAGAAAAGACTTCAAAGCACCTAGGCACTAATAAAAATGGAACCCAACTTATTTAGGAATTTGATTAATGTTTGTGGACAAATTTTTTTTAGCTGATCAATTCATATGAGAAAGTCTTATATTTATCACCCTGAAGCTCTTTCTGATATTTCTACTCAAGAAAAGAAAAATGGTGCTTTTAATTCTCACATTAATGTGAACTTATGTAGACAATTGACTGTGGAAGGTGGCTCAATTTATATGATTTGTTGCAATTTTAGTCTTTGAAATTTCTAGGTAGAAATAACATGCTAATAAGCTAATTTTGTGCATGTAATCAGAATTTAGGTCGCATTAGTTAATGAGTCTGAAAAAAACTGTTAGCTTAGTAATTATCTTCTAACTATAGCTAGATTTATGGAACAAGATGAATTAATTTTTCATCGCGAACAAATTTTCACCCAATCCTGCGAAATAATGGAAGCACTTCTGCTCTATTAGAATTGAATGGACTCATGAAGAAAATGGTGATGAAACTGACAACACGTATTTTTATGGATTTTAGGCCTTAGTTTTTGTTTTAATGGAATATTAGAAACTCTTGTATTTGCTTTATAATATTGTAAGCTTTGAGTCTTACTCTAGCTGCTCCAGTGAGAGTTTCTAATACGTAATGCTGCATATTAAAGATGCTATCGAGCCACAGAATTATTCAACTACAGGTTTACAGTGGGGACTAGGTCTAGCTGGTCCCAGCAATCACCCTGGAAATATATCTGTTCGAAAATTTTGAGTTACATATTTGATTTCATTTTTGGCTAGAAGTTAATTTACTTTAGTATATGATCACAGAATTATAGTTGTGTTGGGTCCAGAAAATGGGAAATTACAGTAAGTTTGTACATGGTTAGCTCTCAAATGGACAGATAAACAATGTGTGGTGGATCATGGATGGATGGATGGGGATGATGAACAAATGAAAATATAAATCACAAGCAAATAAGTAAAGTGCAAGGGACCACAATTCTGAAACTGGAAGTGGGTTGTTGTCTCAAATTTATTTGCAGTGACAGAAAATTAGGTGAAGTTGCAGAAAAATTTCAGAAGAGTAGTAAAGATGACAGCAAAGGTTGTGATATTTTTAGGGTTTGCTAGCTCAATTCTTGTTTCATGCCAAGCCTACCTTTGACCAATACTTATAGCACAGATATTATAGATTCGATTTTCATTCAGAACTATAGCCTGTAACTGTTTCTCGATATTGATTTTTATTTTCATTTTTTTCTTGATTCAAAATTATTTCTCTATGTAAAATACAGCTCTACTAGGACACTTTACGTTCATTGTGAGTTGTCATAGTTTTTGAGTTACTTATGTAAGTAAATCATAAAAATGTAATATTAGAGCTGGTAAAATTGACACGGTCCGATTACCCAACATGAAAACAACACGAAAAAATGGATATGAGTCGTCAAATGTGACACGATTTATTATATGGTCACCTATGAGTTAACATGATCTTTTTTTGTGCAGTTAAAAGTTTTTAACTCATTTATCTGACTAACGACACGATTATATTTTATTTTCTAAATTAATTTGTAGATTCTTGTCATCAAAAATCAAATATTGTGGATTATGTTCCTCTTCTTCCTTTTTTTTTGGACAATATATTTCATTTATAAAATATTTTATAGATTGAGAACTTCAATAGTAAAGATGTACAAAATATTGGTAGACATGTATATTTATTATAGCAATATATAATATTACTTACATATATACAATTGGAACTTAAAATAGTGTAAATGTGTGTGTAGGTTATTGGATAACCTATTTATTTTTTATATTGAATTAGAGTCTCAATATTCTGATGCGATTATTAAATAAGTCGTATTTCAGTCAGTTTAAATTTAACACGATACGAAATTGGCTTAATGCGAACACGATCTCATGACTCATTTTACCACCAACTCTATGTAATACAGTAAGGTCAACTAACCGGCAAAGCCTCATTATAACTTACTTTGTAAATGGTCATTGTTTGTCGCTGTTCTGGGAGCAAATACTAGCTTAATTTTTCAGGAAAGGTGGTCTAATTCTTGCTTGGGGGAGTCGATTTTGGATTGAAATGTTTGTTTGTAAAATCTTTTTACGAGATCCAAAACTTACAGATGTTTTGACATTTCTTGAGGAATCTTTTGGTTATTTCAAGTATCTTTTAGTACCATTAAATTAACCTTTGAAAAAAAAAAATTACCTGCTAATAGATGGGAAAAGTTTTGATGGGTCGACAATTTTTAATATAGTTTTTGACTTGTCTATTGCACGAGTCATGTTTGAATGCGGATGTCCGTACTTTAAATTCAACCACACGTCGGAATGATGAAGATGAATCAATGACAAATCCCTCTCATGGAGCAGAAGGAAGATGCTGCTTTATTACGAAGGCATGTGGGTTCTTTTTCTCTACCACGATGCCTCAACGGTTACTTTGACTCGTCTGTTTCCGCACCAAACGATGGTATTCAATTGGATGTATTATATCAATCGCTGTTTAGTATGTTAAATTTGGTCAGAAATTTTATTAGCTCCCATGCAATGGGTCTACTCTGAGCTGAGTACTATCATATCAATAAACTGATTCACGCGTAAAATTATAAATCCAGACAGTTGGATTTATAGAACACAGTGCATATCAAGTGTCTGATGCCATTAGTCTTTTGCATAGTAATTGTTTCCATTTGTTCTTCGTGACAAATATACAAAGTTTTGAATTTGGTTTCAAATTCAAACTCGAGTGATTAGTTCAAAAAAAAGAAAAAAAATAATTTCTCCTTTGCTTGTCGAGTAATCACTCTTATATATAGGTTCGTTAGAGATTGAGGTTGAACAGTTGTAATTTAAAAGGTACAACACTAAAACGTTTGGTAAATATTAGTTGTTATAATTTAAAAGTTATGTTTATATGATTTTTCAGTTGTATAATGAAAATTTATTTTATCTTTAATAATTTTGTCAAAATTATTATTTAAAATTTGTACTTACTACATATTATTAACTTTTATTTTATAGTTACAGTTTTTTTTTTCCACAACATCTGTATTTTAAAAGGTACAACACATCAATTCCAAACAGGATCATAATCCATTAGACGGTGATGAACATTGAATCATATGTACTGAAATTGGCACATGTTCGATGACATGAAGGGTGCGTTTGAAATTGAGGTTGGGCAGTTATAACTTTTAAGCTACAACACTAAAGTGTTTTGTTAACACTAGCTGCTGTAACTTGGAAGCTATATTAATATGATTTTTCACTTATATAATAGAAAATCTATTATATCTTTAATAATTTTATTAAAATTTATATTTATTACATATTATTAATTTTTAATAATATAATTACAGTTTTTTTTCCACAACACCTCAATCCCAATAAGAACTTAAGTCGATGACTTATAAAATATGGGCGAGATTCAATTACAGTCGGTGATACTTTGATACAAAGATTGTCCATCTTGCAAGTTTGAGTAAGTTGTGGGACATGTTGAATGCATCTCCGGATGGAAGCTGTAATGGCTATAAAATTAAGGCCTGTCTTATTATTCTATTATGCACGCGGTAATTCTAGATCAATTAAAACTTAGTATTAACATTTTGCCATGTTAATTAACAAGATTCAGCCAGTGCAGCACACCAGTTTCTTGCTTCACATTGGTGCTAAGAGTCGCAAGGCCGATTATTTCTCATCTTCCTTTTTATAATTGAGGAAGTGACTAAAGTGTATTGCATAATGCATGCATTATGAATCTCCCTGCGCTTTCCTTTATTCGTAACAATTTTCCCATTGGTGTCTACAACTTGTGTGTCGTTCAAAATTATATTGTTACCATTAATGAAAAATTTGTTCGGGAAAATTTAAAAATATATATATATAGTGGCGGATGCACGGTGTAGCTGATGCAACGTAGCAAGACCTTAGAATTGAAAAATCCTTGTATTCGGCTGTCAATGGTGGTGAAAGTGATTCCATCTTCTGGGATTTGACTTGCTAATAAAGGGATATTAAAATTCTCTATACATAATTAGACCCGGCAGATTTTCAGGGATACTTTCTGAATTTTAACAAATCCAGAACAATGAAACAATTAATAAATCAAGAACAATAAAACAAAGGGACGGATCTTTCGGTTTCAGATATATTATGATGATTACATGTTCGTTTCTTCTTGGGCAGCTCTGCACATGCAATGCTCTTCTTAATGAACCATCACCACTGTTCTAATACTCTAGAAAGTCAACAAAGTTGTGTAATACATAATTAGTGCGATGGATATGTACGCATGTTTATTGCTTGACTTTTGTTTAAAAAATACAAAACAAAACGCTTTGACTTATTCGGCTCTATTGATGCATATAAATCACCTGATCATTTTCACGCACTAATCAGTAATCAGTGCTATCAATGGCTATTCAAATTAGCTATCTTCTTCACCCCCTCTTGGCTGCAGTGGCGGCCTTTATCATATTCTTGACACACAAGGCCAGTTGTCACAAAACCCGGAAGCAGCTCCCACCAGGAGATATGGGGCTTCCTTTTATAGGGGAAACTATAGAGTTCTTCAAAGCTCAGCGTAACAATCGTTTGTTTGATGACTTTGTTCAACCTCGGGTGACAAAATATGGCAAGATTTTCAAAACAAGGCTGTTAGGCTCACCCACTGTTGTTGTCAATGGTGCGGAAGCCAATCGGTTTTTCTTGTCGAATGAATTCAAGTTGGTGATAAGCTCATGGCCATCTTCATCGGTTCAGCTAATGGGCAATGAAAGCATCATGCAAAAGCAAGGCGAACAGCATCGTTGCATCAGAGGGATACTAGCCAGTTGCCTTCACAATGCAGGGCTGGATGCTTTAGTTCCCAAAATTTGCAACTCAGTTCAGCTTCACCTTGATACACACTGGCATGGCCAAGACAGCCTTAGCCTTTATCGTTCGACGAAGATTTTGACATTCACCATAGTGTTCGAGTGTCTACTAGGCATCAGAGTTGAGCCTGGGATGTTGAACACCTTTGAGAGAGTTTTAGAAGGTGTTTTTGCTCCGGCAATTAAGTTTCCAGGATCAAGATTCTCGCGAGCAAAGAAAGCAAGGCAAGAGATAGAAAAGATGTTGGTAAAAGTTGTGAGAGAAAAGAGAAATGAGATGGAATTTGGAAATGAACAAGAAGGGATGTTATTGTCGCAACTGGTTGCTGGGATGATTCGAGGAGACATTACAGAGGCAGAGGTTACTGATAACGTTGTCTTGCTCGTCTTTGCAGCGCATGATACCACATCTTTTGCCATTGCCATGACGTTTAAGATGTTAGCGCAGCATCCAGATTGCTATTCTCTCCTCCTACAAGGTACATACATATAGTTAAATTCCCTTTGAGCTTAGCTTTTAGTAAACTTTCATTTCAACAATTTTAATCTTGCTCAATCACGGCATGCAGAACATGTTAACATAATGAATAATAAAAGAGCTGGCGAAATTCTAACACTGGAAGACATGAAGAAGATAAAATACACCTGGCAAGTTGCTCGCGAAAGCATGCGGCTCTTCCCTCCCATCTTCGGCTCCTTCAGAAAAGCAGTTTCTGACATTGAGTATGAGGGATTCACCATTCCTAAAGGCTGGAAGGTTTTATGGACAGCATTTGGAACACATTCGAATCCGGAGTATTTTGAAGATCCTCTGAGTTTCGATCCCAGAAGGTTCGAGGAATCAGTGCCTCCATATGTCTATCTTCCATTCGGAGGAGGGCCAAGATTGTGCGCAGGCTACCAACTGGCCAAGCTAAACATCATCATCTTTGTTCATTATGTTGTAACTCGCTATGATTGGTCTTTAATTAATCCCAACGAGTCAATCACCATGGATCCTCTCCCATTTCCTTCCCAAGGAATGCCCATCAAGATTTCTCCCAAGTTGTAAACAACCAGCAATACGGCTGTGATTTTTCCTTACATAATTATGTTGTATAAACTCTTGTCTCTACACATTCTAACGCGGAGAGAATATTAGCTACTTCAATCAATTATTAAGCATAGACCAGTTAATCAATGATTAAGTATACACCATAAGTGCATTGGGGAAGTTTCTCAGGCAGTTTTAATATTCCTCTCATTTTGTGTGTTAACATGTTTAAACTATGTTTTCAATCGTTTTAAATTTTAATTACGTCAACAGTTTAATTTTAAAATTTTCATTTATTCAATGTAGTTATCGGAAATTTATAACAAATTCAACTTCATTTTTAAAATATAGCTTTTAATCCCATCATGTGATGAGAGAACATGCAAAGTTGTCATTCTACTAAGTAATGGCACATGAGTGATCATTGGTATACGAGTGGCTGGCCATTGGTTCATGGTTACCATCTCTAGTTTCCATAAGATTCAAAGCCAGGATTTGGGGGCGTGAAATTCTTCTATAGATTCATAGCTACGATAACAATCCTTCTCAACATTTTCAGCTCCGATTGCAAGCAATAAAATTGGATTCACTAGCCAAAAAAGAAATATCAATATCATGAGGATCACATAAATGAATGGTGAAAACAAAAAAATCCGGAAACATGAATCATTGCTTTTGCAACTATCTACAAAGTTTCTTACAGAGATGGGGGATCTTTCACACATTGCATGGCATCCGGCAATAGATTGTGACTAATTGGCTTCAACCCTCTTCTAAACCAACAGTTCACAATGGTTACTTCTAGTTTCCTAACCTGAAACATCATTAGCAATCAAATGATAAGAAGCAAAATAAAACAACACCTCACTGCCAACAATGATAAGGAAGCAACGAATAATGGGTGGCATTGGCAACACAAACAATGCTGAAGCTAATGGCCAAGTTTTGGGAGGCTGGCTAAAACAGGGAAAACAAACATCAGTTGATTCAAACTATATGAGACAATTACAATAACAGATACCAGACAAATTTTGGCCAGGGTGAGGGAGTTCTTGGCTTTGTATTCTTGAACAATAATGTATTTGATATGTTAAAGTTGAAGTCTTTTAAAAGTCAAATGAACAAATTACTAAAAAATCTTAAAAAGCCAAGATACAATTTACTTTTCATCATGGCAAAAAGTACTTTCAATGAAGCAAATAAATGAGGAACACTAAACTCGAAACTAATTAGCATAAATCAATTAAATTGCCAACTGATAATATTCACTGAACTGAATAGAAGATCTTTTGGTTGGATGGGGCTCAGGACCCTGCAGTTCACACAATTCATGAATAACCTTTTAATAACAAGTTTACACTAATCACATCAAGCTTCCATGTAGGTAAAACCAACCAAATATCAAAACATTATAACCACTCTAGATTCGTTGCTACTTTAACAATGCTTTGCAGAGCATCAAAGAGGAAATTTCATGAATGTAAAACCAACCTGCCTAACAATGAATGGCTCCTCAGCAAGACTTAACGGTTCAGTCAATATAGTCAAAAACCCATTTCGATTCCCGTAAACAATATCTGTGAAAGGTCGATCGCCCACCTGCCGCAGTTATATTTATGCTAATTATACAGTAAGAAGATTACAACAGGGCCAGGAAATATAACAATTCTACACATATCTACCATGATAAGCTGCGATGATTGACAACCAAAGTGTTTCTCAATCTCTTCAGCAGTTCCAGCTGGTTTCTTCACCCCTAAAATATAACATATTGATCTCCACATTAGTCACAGATTAAATTAGAACTGGACTGGCCATGATAATTAGTTGGCCATCACACTGAGCACATTTAGCACAGATTAATTTCTAACAATGACTTCAAAGCTACAGACAGAAGATGAAAGATGAATATTGCTCAAGTAAAGTACTTACGGTGCCTTATAACTTTGATCCCAATTTTTCCCTCAAGTTTCCTCGCTTTCGAAGCATCATTGTCATACTCATAAAGACCTAATACATTAAAACCAAATACACAGACATTGTGAAAAGAACAAAAGCAACAACCAAATTAACAAGCAAGCAGTAAATAGGCAATTGCCTAAATTACCAGCAGAGTTACTAAACACAGCAATATCGTGACCGAACACCGATTTACACTGCTCAATTGAAGAACTAAGGGGACCCCAAAGTGTCAAAGAGTAAGGAGCAGTTAAAGTGTTATCCTTATCAAACACCACACCTTTAAAACCCCTCCTTTGAAGTTCTGCCCAATCAATGTACCTTATGTCGGGCACCGTTACATGTGGTAGCGCCAAGTGACGATCTTTAGCGAATACCACCGTCGATGAAACAATGCCCTCTACGTTGATTCTCTGTCCCAAAGCTGCTTTCAACTGCGACCACCACATGTTTGTGCAAAGCACAGTCCAATATTTGTCTTTATTATATCGCGGCTCTTCGTCTTGTTCTTGGTTTTGAGATTCTGGGTCTTGGTTACGGAGCTTGTTAGTGTCAGCGGAAGAGTAGAATTGATCAAGGAACGTATGGTTTTGGTCTGGGTGTAATTTGTTATCTTTTCTTAGGTTTTCTTCTTGCTCTTTGCTGAAACTGTTTGCTGTAGGGAGAGTTAAAGAACAGAAGTTTTTGGCGTGAATTTGGTTCCTGGAAAGCGAAAGAGAATTGAGAGTTTTCTTGAGATGTAGGTTTCGGAAATGGAGGAAACGATTCGGTACACGGTAACAGTAGTGACAGGAGGAACCGGGCAAGGCAGCAGAAACAGAGGCGGATTGCATTTCTCAATTGTTTTCGCTTTATTCCCTTTGCCTAAATAATTAATTTATGGCGTAAAAATTAACGATGCATTTTCATTTTTAAATTCAATTTACAGGTGGGGTTTTAGGATTTGGTAGGTGCCCCTGCCTTTGAGGAATGGCCATTGGGCAGGGCTTATGAGCTTAGTGGATTTTGGATTATTTGGCTTATTAGGCAGCGGCAATTCCGTCATAAATGTACATATACACCCTTTTCAATTAATTTCAATTTTGATTCTAATTCCACAAAAGTAAAAAAGAAAAATTATTCCAATTCGGAAGAGGCTCATGCTTGAGTTTTCCAAAAGACTAATCTGATCAATTTTCTCTTAACAAATTATGCTACTATTTTTCCGTTGGAGTTTATCATGTTACGCAGCTTGATCTTGATCTCCCTCTCACTAATTACTACTGCATTTTGGTCAACTCCACGCAAATTTTCTTATTGAAGGCCATGGACTTCAATGGACAACTTGGGCACATGCATCAGAACTTTGATTATACAGACGGAGAATTGGAGATGAGTTGTCAAATGTACAAATTACAATCTACAAATGCATGGACATGGCATACCGCCATACTTAAATTGACGCTGTATCAGCTTTCAACGAGTCTTTGCAACTGTGCATCAAGGCCAGTAATTGCACAATTATAGTAGATAACAGTTGAAAGATTTCTAGTCAAAACGATGTCTGGTGCTAGTGAAAGCAAAGTGAGCCCATTACGTCGTCAGTTTGTCTCAGCCATCTCCGGTGAAGTTAAGAGCCAAATAGCCAATTATCAAAGTACTCCATGTAGAATCCATTATCCATATGCCAGCACAAATGATGTACCCAATTAAATACTGACGTCTACAATAGAATAAAGCACCCTTAGCTAATTTTATAAATAAAACTCAAGCACTTAAGTTGGACCACGAGCAGAAACGGAGGAGACGAAACTAGGTCAGAACCGCCAGATGACATTTGGCTCCCCCGTCCAAAAGAAATCAAATGAGAATATAACAGATATGACTCAGACATCAACCATCAGGTAGTCTATACTTGGCCTGTTATCAATCTAATAAGCATTTAAAAATCAGATTGCAATTCTAAAATTTGGTAAGGGGAAATTGATTGTCAGTGATGCTGTGCACCACCCAATCAATTAGCTGATGTACCATTCCATTCAGAAAAAGAACAAGACCTAGAATCACATAGCGTTAAGTATGATTAGGAATTAAAATTTTCACAAAACTATAGTTTTTTAAACCTAGAAGCATAATTTTCATTCTTCACTTACACTCTCATACTCTTTTGCAGCACCAGAAACAACACTAAAATGAAAGTGTTAGGCCGGCATGCTTCACTCAGTTTATAGAAACGGTTCCTATGTCCATCCAGAGCTAAATATATCAGCCACCTGCCTGTTCTATAGCTGAATCCTGTCATCTAATCACCATTTCATAAAGAAGCTTAACTCATTTTATATGCTAGAATTCTCTCAATATAAAGGAACTCCAATGCAACAGGATAGCCAGTTCTGAACTTTCAACTACAGGGATATGTAGAATCAACAAAAAGCATCCAATTGGTAGGGAGTTTAATTTCTGTCTAAATGCTGGAGATTCGTTTTACAAGTCCCAATTCATGAAACAAAGGCTAGAGGACATATAGAATCTACAAAAAGGCAGAATATCCATTTTGCGGAGACTTTTTTAAAAAAATTCTCTCTAAATTCTGGAGATTCATTTTACAAGCCCCAATTCGTGAAATAGGAGGCCAATATAAACGATGTAGATAATGTCTTTTGAAACTTAAATCTATACTCAGCTTACACCACATCTCAACTCTGAAGATTGCTGCCTGTTCGGTTGTATAAGTGCCTTAAGATGCAAATGCAGTGACAATGACTTTCAAGAACTACTACAATAACATATTTAACTAGTGAGTCTTGCTTTAGTTTCTGTTAATTGATGAACTTCCCCCAATCTTATGCGGACTCTCATGATACTTGAAACTTTAAACAGACATTTATTTTCCATCTTATAGCACAGAGTATCAAACAGAAATGGAACAATTTCTTTTTGAACATTACCATAATAAAAATACAAATGTAAACATGAAGAAAGAAAAACAAAACTTCTACAATTAAGTGATCAGCTGATTTCACATTCTTCAATATTCTTCAACTAACAAAAAGGACAGTAAAAACCCTCATGAAATTTAAACCAAAATTTAACGGAGGACAAATTGACAACCATACTTGATTCTTTGTTAAGTCCAAAGAGTAGCAAAGTTGTTCCGCAAATCCATGCTTCAATCAGCCACCATGAACCATTATGCTACCAACTTTTTCTTCTCTTTCTTCACCTTCCCAAGCATGCTTTTTTTCTTCTCCTTTCCACTAGATTTTTCCGCATCATTTTTCAAACTCAACCCCACTTTCTTTTGTTTCTTTTGCTTCCCCACATCCTCATTCTTCATATTAGAAGACAGTTCATCTTTCTTCACCTTAGCCACCTTTTTAGGCAGCTTCTGAGCTCTCTCTTTATCCCCCTTCTTCCTCTTCTTACCCAAAATATCACCGCTACTCATTTTGCCATCTTCACTATCTTCACCGTCCTCACTTTCACCAACATCTCCCTCACCATCATCATCACTACCCAATTCATCCTCATCCAACACCTCCCCAATAGTACTATCCATATACCTGACCTCATGAATCCTCCCCTTCTTCTTCTTCAACTTCTTTTTGCTACCATGATCATTTACATCCTCGGCATTTTCCTTCGACTCCTTATCCTGACCCTCCCCTTCATTTTCCTTAACTCCCTCAATCTTTAACTTCAAATCTGGCACCGCCTGATAAACAGGCAAAGCCAAGCTCTCCAGCAACTTCAAATGAAAAGACCTAACATTACCCCATTTCCTAGGCACAATCTCAGCAACACCATTAATCGCAGCAATCACATTCTCCGCAATATCTTCAGCACCCATCGAAACCTTCCCTACTTTCAAAACACTACAAGTCCCAGTTCTCAAATACAACAAAGCAGACCCACAAACCTTCTCAATCTGTTCCTTCCAATTCTGGTGCTTCAAATCAACCGGCACTGGAATCTTCTTCTTCTTAAAGAAATGCTTCCCCAACAACTTGGGCAAGAGCGGAACCACTCTCTTATCAGCCAAAAACATATCGTACGAATCACACAACTTCCTCTTGGCCTCAAACGGGCGGTAATCAGTCTTTAACTTGGTAATTTTGATGACTTTGGTGATGGGTAAGTTGTCATTCTTGATTTTCTTCATCACAGCGTCTTTGGTGAGGTTGGACTTCGGACGGTCGTCCATTATGAGGCAGATTTCCGGCGGGTTGTCGCTATCGTTGCCGAGGAGCGAATGCGGGAGAGGGATTTTAAAAGCGTTAGTGCGAGAGACTTGTGGGACTTTCTTGAGGGTCAGTATCAGGTAAACGAAATCATCTTGCTCTAAAAGTTGAGGCTTTTGCGTTTGGGAATTCGACTTTAGCCATTTCAGGAGTGCCTTGACGGCTCTTTCTACAGTTTTGGGGCTCACTCTGCTGCCTGCTGACGGCGGTAGCGACAGTGGAGGTGCAACGGTGGTCACCATGGCGACGATGGCAGAGAGATTCAGCTAAAGAGATATCCTGATGCCGATCTGATTTTGGGTCAGCGTATTCTCTAGGGCTTTTTCCCTTTTCGTTTTGACAATGATGATTTCGTGGTTTAGGGTTTTAGGCAGGAGAAGGAGATCAGCATACGCTATAATCCACGCCGTTTCGTCCGGCACGTCTGTTTCCACCGTTTGATTTTGTATCGTATGCTATCAAACGGCTGTAACTCTTTTGTGCTTTAAATGGGCAAATTTATCCCCATATTAGTATATTACTGTGTTTTATCTGATGCTACCCTCATGTTTAATAAATTCTTAATTACATCGATTTAAATTAAAAAATATAAAAAATCCCCCTAAATTACAAGAAAAATCTACCATTAATATTAATAATACTCATGATAATTGTTAAAACACTGATATTTGCCCAAAATCCACCATTTCTAATATTAATAATACTCATGATAATTGTTACAATACTTATATTTGCCCCTGGTCAAACCCCCAAATTTACCTAAAACGAGACCATTTTGTGAATTAATTTTTTTTGTTTTAATTTTAAGCAAAGCGACATCATTTTGCTTAAGCCTCTCATCATCTTATCGAACGGCTTTCTCTTCTTCTTCATTTCACCACACAACTCCAAGGATAGAATTGGCCTGTAGAACCCTTGAATTTAAATTGTTATCTTTCTTCTAGGCTATAAGATTTGACTTAGATAAAGCAATAGCAAAAGTTTGAAAAAAGATGAGTTTTGACATTGTCCCTAAAAGATGAGTGTTGGCATTTACAGTGGCTACAAAAATATATAGTATTATTGTTTTGAGTTGTTTCATTTTTGTTGTTTGAATTTTGAGTTGTTTCATTTTGTTTCTATATTATTGTTTCTAAATTTAATGAATTTGCAATAATTAATTAATAATCTATTGAATTATTTTAATTTGCAGCAAACTATTTTTTATAACTGTAATCTAAATTGAATCGGGCTAATATTGTTGTTGTTATTAAATTAACTTAATATAATGGGTAATAAGTTGAGCATTTGTTTCTATATTTCATTTTGAATGTTGATTAATAAGCAGAGCCTAATAATAAGCTTAGCATTTGTTTCGATATCCCAACCTTATACTGTAATGTTTTTTCTTGAATCTTGAGCTCTTTCATTTTGTTTCTATATTATTGTTTCTAAATTTAATGAATTTGCGATAATTAATTAGTAATATATTGAATTGTTTTAATTTACAATAGTTAATGGATAATTTGGAGCAAGTCGAGGATGTTGATGAAGTGAAGGAATTGTTGGAAAAAGTTCCTAAGCCTAAGGTTGGAATGTGTTTTAATAGTTCGGATCAAATGTTTAAATGTTACAAAGCTTATGGCCTACAAGAGGGGTTTTTAGTGATGTGGAGATATTGTAGAAAAGCGGATGATGTGAGTCTGAGATATGTGACATTTACTTGAGTGAAACAGCAAGTCAAAAATCAAGTCTAATCATATTTTGCGGCTTCAACCCAACCAAAAAATTGGATGCAATGCTAAAATTAGAAGGCGTTTGGATTTTGTTAGTGGAAAGTGGATAATTGGAAATTTGTACCTTGAACAAAATCATGCCGTGAGTCGTAGCAAGAGTAAGTATTATCGATGCAACCATACTATTAGTCCTTTTGTTAAAAAACAACTTGAAATAAATGAAGAAGTGGGAATTAAAATGGCTCAAAGTTTCAAGTTGATTGTTATTGAGGCCGGTGGCTTTGAAAATATCTCATTTTTAGAAAAAGATGCTAGAAATCATGTTGACAAGATGAGGCGATTAAGGCTCAGAGAAAGGGGATGCTGCTGTAATGCAAAGATATTTTAAGAAAATACAAACAGAAAATGATGGGTTTTTCTTTAGTCTTGACTTGATGAGGATGTTTGGTTAAAAATGTATTTTGGACAGATCCAGAGAACATGGAAACATATAAAGACTTTGGAGATATAGTAACATTTGACACCACATACCTTACAAATAAAGGTGGCAAAACGAATAAATGAATAGAATCGTAAATGAATTGGGTCAAAATTCTGCTGATTCGGATTCAACTCGTTTATTAAATGAATTGAAATCTCAGTATTCGGGTTCGATTCATTTATTAAACGAATATTCAATTCAATTTATTTAATTCATTTAGTAGAATTAATAAATGACTCAAATCGAATCCGAATCCGAATTCGTTTATTATTTGTTTATCCTATTACGAATCCATAACAAATCGAATCAAATTAAGATTCGTTTACAATTCATTTAGAAAAATATAATTAATAAACAAAATTAAGAAAAATAAAATATAAAAAAACCAAAAATTTAATATTCTACAGCAAAATACAAAAAACCCAAACCATATTCTAGGATTAAATATACACTCATCCAAATACCAAATTATAAATTCCTAATAATACAAAGAACAATAATTCAAATTCAAATTATAAAGTAAGATAATTTCTTTAATTCTCTTCATTTTGTCTTTGTCACCTTGAAAACAAAAATCCTACACCAAAAAGTAAATAAAAATGACATTAACATGTTGCAACACTAATAATAGTCATTATAAAATTTCAAAATATCAATTATATAGCAAATTTGTAGTATTGTTAAGGAAACAAAAATTAAATCTACAAAGCCAATAAAAATAAACAAGATAAAGATTTACCTATCACGCTCACACATTGTCTTTTGGATCATTGACACTCTTTGCAGATGGAGCACAATTAGTTTTAATGTTCATAATGTTTTAAGTCGGTCCACAGTAACATCAAAATTTTCTACAATAATTTTATAAAAATAAATCTTAATTAGAAATAATTGCATATAATATTATAAAAGAAAAATAGATAAATTTTATGAGCAAGTTTTACCAATCTCTCTAAACATCCAATCTCTAGCAGTAATAATTGCTTGGATTGTTTCTGGCTTTAATACACTTTGAAATTGATCAAGAACTCAACCACCAACAATAAAAGCTGATTTAGATGCAACAGTGGATATAGGAATGCTCAAGATATCACTAGCCATGGAAGAAAGGTTAGGATAACAAAATCGATTTCCTTTCAAAAAACTTAAAATGTTCAAATCAATCTTTTATATCAATTCTTGACTCATCCAAATAAAGCTCCAATTTAGATTTTCTAACATAAGCACTACAATCCATGCTATCAAAATAATCAAACTCCTACAAAATGATTAAGAAAAAAAAATAGTCAAAATCCAAAACAAGTTTGGAAATAATAAGTTTTTATAATGAAAAAAATAAGAAAATTGTAAATATACTTTGAATTTATCCATCGTTCTTTGGTTAAGTGTAATCTAACTATTGTCATTATGTCTCGCACTTGAACCAATATCACTTATTTGAGTGAGTATGGATGTAGTGGAGGAAGATGGTGTGATCAAATTATACTCACCAAAAACTTAAAACAACTTATCTCAAACATGTTTTAACTCCTTCGAATTTTGACTATAAGCCTTGTTATAAGCAAACTCAATGAATAACATCTTGTATCGAGGATCCAAGATGACCTCTATTGCCAAAATGATATAAAAATCATATCAATACTTCTCAAATTTTTTGATCATTTTATGTGCCATAGTTTTCATGTACACACCCTCGCTATACAATAATTAATCCAAAGCAACATTAGCCGCAAACATCTTAAGAAAATACAAATTTGAAGTGGGATATTTCGACTCAGAAAAAATGCATGTGATCTTATAAAACATAGACAATTATTTGCCAATATTTTCTGTTTTCCTCTATTCTTCTTCAGAATGACAATTACTGTAATTAAAATCACTCAATTGTAAAGGACAGAAAGCATTTTTGTAATACACAATACTATCAAGCATGAGAAAAGTTGAATTCCATCTTATAGGAACATATTGTCTTAATCATTTCTTGTCATCTAGAGATACTTGCTTAACACTCTCTAAGAATTTAATTTTCTCATTTGTGACCCTTTGACATATTTCACACTCTCATGGGCTTTTTCTATTTCTTTCTCAATTTCTGTCAATCCTTATTGAACAATCAAATTAATAATATGAACACAACATTGAATATGAAAGAAATCCCCATTACACACCAAAGCATTCATTTATCTCAATTGAACTTTTAACATTACAACACAAACATCATTACTTGAAGCATTGTCTACAGTCAATGAAAAAATCATTTTCTCAATACCCCATTCACACAACAATGACAATATTTTTTCAGCCAAAGCAACCCCAGTGTATAGAGTTGGCATTTCACAAAAATTCAACAATTTTTTTTCTGTAAACTCCATCTCTTATCAATGAAATATGTAGTGACACACAAATAATCATCTGTAGTTATAGAAGTTTATAAATCAGTAGTAAAACATAGTCTACCAGGAACTTCTTCTGTATACTTCCAATTTTTGCTTTTTCCTTATTATGCATATTTAACATATTTGCTTTCGCAGTGTTTCTACAGATGTTGGGCACTTCATCACAAAAATAATTCCAAATTCTTTTAATTCCCTCATATTCAACAAATTAAAATAACAAATCATGCATAATAATGGCATAAGACAATAATTCACGAAACATGTGAACTTCAAATTTGGGAACACGAGTTGACAGTCCATCACGACAATCTAGCATCATTTGTGCAAGATCATGCTTTTAAAATTTTGCACAAGTTTCATAATGTTTTTCAAATTACCCATACCAGAATTGCAGACAGCCACATACTCAATGCAACAATTTTTGCACACCGCTTTAGGCTTGTTGTCTGGATACTTATCCCTCAGAACCTTACGGAACAATGACCAAACTTTTGAAGTTTGTTTCTTTTGTCGTGGTGCCTTTTGTTTCGCTAGCCTTAAACATTTTTCAATCTCTTCTTCTATTTCGATCATGTCATTTAAATCATCATTTCCAACACTAAAATCATTAATTGTGTAGGCTGAATTACTTTGGCTTGTGTCCATTCTTCTGAAAAAAAATAATTGAAAATTATTTAGGAAGATGAATTAACAATTTAACTTAAATAATAAAAGATCATGTGTGTGTGTATTAATTATTTATTTATTGAAGAATAAAAGATCTTATATATATATATATTAAAATTAATTAATAATTATTTTTTTAAAATTTTAAGAGTAATATAATTGAAGAATATGAGCAAGAAATGAAAAAGCTAGCACTGATGCTAGCGCAGTGTTACAATTGAATTACTATCCGGCCTGTGTTTGTATTTTTAAAGATTATGCAACTTTATGTAAATTATTAATCATGTATGGTTTACAACATATATTTCTTTTATTATTTATTATTTTTCTCATCCATTAATCAATGGATCCTCAAAAGACAAACCCAAAACAAGATGAATAAAAGAGAAACCCAAAATGTAGCACTTGCGGAATGCAAAACTTAAAAAAAAGAAAAAAAAAAGAAGAAGAATTGGAGCTTACTGTGAAGGTGTGATTTACGTGAGATGGTGGATGCCGGTTGAGAAATTGTGAAGAAATTATTGAGATGAATTTTGCAACTAAGTAAAAAATTTCGAATAAATTTAAGGGAAAAAAAGTAATTTAAGTAAACGAATTTTAAACGAATCGACCTGTATTTGATTCGTTTATGACTCATTTATTAAACGAATCCTAAACGAATATACGAATCAAAATCTACAAACCCAGATTCTATTTGTTTAATTAGTGAATCGAATCGAATTCACCTATTTATTAAATGAATCAATTTTTTCAAACTTAAACCATTTAATTCGCATTGAATCGAATAGAATAACGAATCTCGACCCATATTGCCACTCTTACTTACAAACAAGTATGACATGCCATTTACTATTTTTGTGGGAGTTAATCATTATGGTCATTCAATTTTGTTGGGATGTGGGTTGATTTTGCATGAGGATACATAGATATTTACATGGTTATTTGACACGTCTATCATGTATGTCTGGCTTTCCTCTCACAAACCAAGACAAAGCAATAAAAAATGCAATTGAGATTTTTTTTTCCCAAATACTAGGTATTGATGGTGTTTGTGATATATACTAAAGAATGTGCTTGAGAAGTTAGGAATGTATGAAGAATATCATGACATTAGAGTTTCATTGCATTCTGTTATTTATGATTCACAAACTCTTATTGAATTTAAGGAAGCTTGGCATGACATATTAGAGAAATATGATCTTGGTAATAATCAGTGATTAAATGGTTTATACGAGGAAAGAAATTGTTAGGTTTCATGTTTTATTAAAACTACATTTTGGGCTGGAATGTCAACTACTCAACGTAATGAGAGTATGAATGCTTTTCTTTGATGGGTATGCTAACTCAAAAACAATATTGAAGCAATTTTTGGAGAAATATGAGAAAGTAATGGAAAGTAAAATTAAGAAAGAACGGCAAGCAGATGCTAGAAGTTTTAGCTAACGAATGTCATGTCGCACTAGTTTTGCAATAGAGAAGCAAGTTGAAGAAGTGTACATTATTTTCAAGTTTCAAGAATTTCAATAAGAGCTAACGAATAAGATGTATTATGAGGTTTTCAATTATGGGGGATCAGAATATGAAGTCATTGTAAATGATGAAATGAGTAAAGAAAAGACTTTTAAAGTTATCTTAAAAAAAATGAGGGTGAAAGTCATTGTGTGTGTTTAATATTTGAATATATAAAGGCATTCTTTGTAGATACGCAATTGCAGCGTTGTCACATAACCGTATACAATTACTTCCCGAAAAGTATATCTTACGAAGATGAAAGAAAGATGTGCGGAGATGTTATAGTAAAGTCAAAGTCAATTATGATGTAAGGAGTTCGAGCATTGAACATCAGCGATATAAAGATGAGTGCACTACTTTTTATGATGTTGCTGAGGTGACTTCAAAAAATAAAGAAAGCCATAAAAATATTATAGGTTGGATCGAGACAGTAATGAAGGATCTCTCTCTGAATATTTGATGTGACAGTAACGATACAACTATTTGTGGGTGGGAAATTTATCCCAAAATCATACGGGATTCAATAGTAACTCGTCATAAATGTTGTCCATCTTGTCAAAAAAAGCAAAGGCACTTTAAAAAGCCAAAACAAAAGTTAAACAATGCTTCGAAAAGCACAACTGTAGAGTTAATTCTATTACATCAAAGTAATTTAATTTCCTTTAATACCTTCATTTTAAATTAATTAATTATATATATGTATGTATGTATGTATGTATATGTATGTATGTATGTATGTACTTTAAATGTGTCTTGATTACTTTCATAGGATTCGGAGTAAATGATTTATCTTCTCAAGTGGATACTACAATCCCAACACAAGAGAGTAATATGGCTATTATAATATTTTTTAATTTGCCATTTCCATTCATTGTCATATATTTGATAATTTATTTTTTTTTTTTTTGTACAACAACTAGCACAACAGGCACTCCCAGAACATGAATTTTTTTCCCCTTACTATCAGTCTTGAATAAATTACGGCGGAGTTCATCATGTAAACTTCCAACAATTACCACAACAAAATTTCCAAGATACCAATCGGAGGGAGTTTTCAACTAATGAATGAAGCATATGATCAAAGTCCATTGAAGATGGCTTGATGAATCAACAAAGTTAACTTGTGTTGTGTTTTTATGTATTATTTTGGTTTTGTTAGTTGTTGAATGCAATTAATTTACATATATAAATGCAATTTGTATTTATATTGTTGTTTAGTCATTTGCATCTTTCAACTTGTGGGCTTAATGAAATTATATTTAGGTGCCACAACATTCTTCCAACATCAAAGCAGCATTCTTCCAACATTAAGTCAAACGACTCGAAAACTTATATTTCACAGAAAATGCTATTACATATGTTTACAAGTCTTTTCCAGTAACATAGTACAGATTGAAACAACTTAAAAATAATACTTGAATAGAAAACATAACACAACAATCATGAGTATTTTAATAAAATCATATCGTGGTGTCTGTCTTTTTTGAAGTTTGTCATCCAATAATCGCCTCTGCACTTTCACATTCTCGCATATACTTAAGTTCTTTATGCAATAATTGAAATTTAACAGACAAACACTTAATATTCAATGCCAACTTCCTAAGCTCCTCTACTAACAAATCAATTTTCTTTTCGCTAAGTTACGGTCTTCTGCTCATTGAAAGTTCTTACATCCTCTACAAATTCAAAATTTACGATTCTGATTGTTTAACATTAACAACTCCATCTGATCATCGGGTCCTTTGCATATTTGCAATGAGTTTCAATTCTCACTTGTGTTAGATCACATTGTGATTAATAGACTATTGAAACTGTTAAAAAAAAAACTGAATGTCAGCATTATATTCATCAAAAGCAGCCTAATTTAGTTTACAAATAAGTTCATATGTGAGTCCAATCCAATGTCAATCATTCCACAACACTACCTGATTCAATTTATAAATAAGTTTATATGTGAGTCCAGTCCAATGTCAATCATTCCATAACACTAAAAAAAAATTATGAACTAAAACAGTTACAATGACCTCAATTCATTTTAAAGTTGTTTACCTTAGCTTATCTCAACACCAACTAGACCAAATCTTTTCAACTTTCTCAAATTTTCATACCTACACCTAAAAGTAGTAATCAATACTTGAAAATTAGTTTAAGGGCTGCTGGACAAAACTTTGATCGGTATGCTTAGTTAATAACATTGTTGCTTTGTTATTAACAGTGACCTCTTAAAATGTATACTTTATATCCAGTAAAGGATTGGAATTTAAAGGAATACAAAATCCCTTAACCATGGCACTGATACTGAACTATAACCTAAAATTACTTTTTATCGAGGTAAGGTGAACGAAAATGACCGAAAAATTACTACCATTGTGAGTAGCTGCCGACTGCAGAAATGAATGATCATGGAACAGCTACAACAATACAGTTGCTACCTAATCCAGTTAAAGAAATGAATGCACTACAATATAGTCGTTACCTAATCAAGTAACAATAACGGGAGCACAAATATATTGTGTGGTTTTACTAGCAAAGGATAAGTAAACTTTAAACAACTATGATTTACAAAGTAAACTTTAAAAGAGATCGTGACAATTATGATTTACAAAGGAATTTGTTGCCGTAAGGACACTACTT